>NC_091826.1:76979307-77276807 GCF_038994185.2 Dermacentor albipictus | reverse complement strand
ACTCTTCAACCAAAGCGACTGTCCTGCTTTGGCAATTCCAACACGTAGGCCGTCGTAAGTGCCTCTGCCGAACGTTCTTCCATGGGCAATCATAAACTGTACGCCAACAATCCCGCATCGGAAACGTTCGTCTGCTCGAGTACGTCTGCTACTCACACATGCATCGCCCCACAACTCTACAGGAGTCGGCAGTGCTCATACAAATTCGAAAATGTATGTAGCACACCAGTGGTGGCGTGTGCGCAACCAGGTTAAAGGGACACTAAAGGCAATTCTAAGATAACCTAGGCAGTTAATATAACATTCCGGAAACTTCGCATTGCTTGTTTCGTGCCAAGGAATTCGACTTAGTTTCAGAGGGAATTCGTCTCAAGGGTCCGCATGGCTCTAGCGCACTTCAAATCGCCCGACCCCGAGGGGCCAGTGATGACTTTTCATATGCCACCACAGTCCTTCACCGGCATCGGTGAGTAAAACGGCATCCGACAGATGGTGCTACGGTTCTCTTGCGCAAAGCGCGAAAGCGCCGCCGCCAGAAACCGAGCCATGACCGAGACGAGAGCGCGAAAGAGGAAGGCGCGCGCCGAATCATTAAAACGCTCTTCGGCGCTCGTCGCGATAGGCCTCGTTTTCTGTTACTTGCAGTTTGAGGGAGCTTCGCGAGCCAGCGAAACCAGCGCAGCACTACGCGATAGCGAAAGCACTCAAACGCCAAAGCGGAAGCGGCGCAGAGTCGAGGGTAAAGTCAGAAAGTAATCTCTTCCTGAGAAATAAAGTTTCTATTTATATATTTTTCAAAGTATCGATAGAAACAGAAGACAAGTAGTATCTTCCACCCTGCTATAACGTCACGCAATGATCTTTATGATGAGCAACTGAGTGCCAGTGATATAATTGTAATGTGGAGTCTCTGCGCCATCGGACTAGCACTTGAATGCCCCGGTGGAGTCTCCAATCGTGTCCGACATTTACCTCAATTTTTTTATTACTAAAGCTCTGTTGTCGATAATAATGACGCCTTAGATGCTTACGAGCATTATCTGTCACTTTACCTTCACCTAATATTTTTGCTATTGGCGTCCCTCTAAAGGAACAGCTGACGTGACATTTCTTAGTTTATCATATATATATATATATATATATATATATATATATATATATATATATATATATATATATATAGTGGCAAGCTTCAGAGCACCTTTTTTGATTTACTGTAATAGCTATTCTACGAACAGTTTAGGTGTCGTTTCTCGGGGAGTGCATCTATCAAGCGGTCACGTGGGAGCAGGACATCGCGACATTTTGACACTCGCTCCTGAGGCTGAATCGGATTGTCTATTGCGCTGCTACGTCGGTCTACATCATCACTAGCAGCACAGCAGACAACCGAGTGAGCCTGGGCGGGTACCAAGCGACGCAATGCCCTGGTATCACGTGATTACCCACTGTGCCGTGAAGTTACGACACAAAGAACTCCTGGAGAACGAAATCGAAACTCGTAAAAAATTTTTACATTAATTTATGTAGGGAACTCTGAGGCTCGCCAGTATACTTTTTTTTTTACTCTTTAGAGATCCATGACCTTCACATAACGCAAAAAGAAATATGCACAGTCAGCAATGTTCTGTCAGTACTTGTTTTGAAAGGCCGGTCTCTCTATAGGAGTAGCCCAAATCCATGCCCCAGGCCTGACGCTTTCTGGGCAACAGAAGCCAATCCCGAAGGCCGTGCTTTTGTTATTTGCATGCGCCGGAAGTGATTGAGGAGCCGGACGTACATCTGCACACCATGTTTTGAATGCCACATATTGAAGGCGCGACAACGTTCAAAGTTTGCACTGTCCTAGTGCGACTCCGTGCACAATGAAACGCACATTACCTTCGGTTGTTTTGACATTTGTCTCGGAAGTGATTACGCAGATAATCCCGGACATAAAGTCGGATGCGGGCGAAACTTGCTTGAAGTGATTTAAGCGTATTCATGCCGTCAGCTGTCGTGAAAATTGACGCCAACTGGACCTGTAGACAATTGCGAGGTGGCAGACGACGAAAAGCCCCCTGACGTGCGTTTCGGATACCGCGACTTGAGATGAGAATTCGGAGGGCGGCATGAAGAGTCTATATACGACACGGTGTTGCACTTTCAGCTCTTTGTTTAGACGAAGAAAAACGTTTATTACAAAAAGTATGACGAAGAAACGGTCGGTTTATCCAAACACATGGATGTGCTACATTCTGGGTCTAATTGGGATATAAACATTATTTTTTTTTATGCCCGTAACATAAAAGGCGGAAATAAGCACTAATTAGCAATGCGATTACGTCCCTGAAATGCATTCCGGTCTGAGGACGGTGTGTAAAGCGCGTCTTGGGTGAGAGCGATAATTCGACAACAGTTATAGCTGGGTGAAAAGCGACCACCGGCACAAGAAAGAAAAGAATAGGTCAATGCACGCGCGGCAGTAATATGAAACCCGCCTCACCTCTGTTGGCGCAGGCCATCCAATTCATTTCCCGGGTGTCGGTCACCTCTCGACCGATGAGGTAGGTGAAGACACGAACCTGCGAGAAGCAGGGGATAAATTACATCAAACTGTGGGGTTTTTTAGGTGCAAAATAACAATACGATTATGCGGCACGCCGCGTTGAGGGACTCCGAATTTATCTTGACTTCCTGGTGGGGTTATTAAACGTGCAACTAAATCAAAGCACACAACCATTTATTTGTTTTTCCTTTCGCTCCCCCCCTCCCCTCCACTCCACCTCGAAATGCGACCGGCTCGGCCAGGTTCAAACTCGCGGGCACAGAAACGCAATACAGAGAAGAAAGACACCGTCTTCGTGTCTTGAAAGGCAAGTAGTGACTGGAAAATGACAGACACAATTGGAAGACACACTGCTTCAATCCGCTGTTACTTTGCTTACATGGTTTCCCACTTCGTGTATAGACTTGGTTAGACCGAGCGGCTATGAAACTACGTTCACCTTACACGGTCGCCAACTGGCTTTAGATAATTGGTTTGACATGGCAATAAAGGCACTGCAACCACGTGCAAATTCCTCGTACTTGATCTCGATGACGCCTGGCCTGAGCATGCCCAGGAGCTTAGCTTCAAGTTAAGGTGCATGTCCGTATATGGGGGTGTGGGGGCAAGCGGGTGCGTCGGTGACCGACTCACCGGGATGTTTGGCCAGTTATAGTGCCTGAAGATCTCCTCGTAGGTGTAGGGAGCGCCGTCCGTGACGAGCATGATGGCTTGGTTGCATTGACTGCCAAGCCGGGACTTGTTGTACTGCGCGAAACACGAGGGTGAGAGAGATAGATAGAGAGGAAGGTCAGTGTGCGGTCAGTTACTGAGCGTTTCGTTTCGTGGGATTGCATCCAGTGTATTGTAGAGATACGAAATACCTATTATAAACGTGCACAGTAAACCGGTAATTATCGCCAAAATTAATGGTGAATTGCACTGAGGCCAATACGAGGCCTACGAAATAATACGCAAAAAAAAAAGAGAAGCGGCAGTTTCGCCCGAAAGCCCAAGCTTTGATAGCGATAGCAATGCATTAGACAACTATGCGAAGTAAGGTTCGTAGTTTTGCCAGTAATTAGCATTAGCTTACTGATACAGTTAATGTGCAGGGCGAATAAACACGAACAGATATCACTCAATACCGCGAGCACCTGCTGTCAGAATGCTGGAGTCGTGATGAACGCCGGCCTCGAGGAGCGATCGCTTCGGACTGCCTCTCGCCCAAACGCTTCACGCCACCTACAACGCTAGGCGAAGGCAGCGCATACGAAACCAACAGCAATCTTGGCTCGCCCAAACTTTGCACCCGCTGCAAGTTACCTACAAGGCATGGCGCTTGGCCCACGCGTGCGCTTTGCCGCGCCAACGGCCACGTGTAACCATAACGCACGCAAGCGCCCGTCACACCGCGTTCGAGCACGATAGCGCTAGCCGTGACCTCACATGAGTGCTCGTCGCACTCTCTCGAGCTGAAAATGTAGGCGCTGACACTCGGTGTCACAGAGTTTCTTAACAGAAAACTGACAGTTGCGACCGAACGGAAGCGATAGAACATTCTAAGAAAATTCCGCATTCTTTCACATCAGTGCGAAACGCAACTCCAGTTCTCATCCCTTGATAGAAAAAATTGGTTTGATAGAATAAAAAAAATATTGCAGTTTCTCCTGAAAGGCGAAGCATCGATTGCGATAGCAAATTATTAAACAGCTATACGAAGTAAGTATACTAGTTTTAATGGCCGTATAAACTTCTCAGCATTCGTTCACTATCTAAATTAACGAGCAAGGTGTCACAGGCGCACATGCAAACATGGGCATATCTCACTCGATGAACGCGGACACTAGCTGTCAAAAGAGAAAAAGAGAGATAAACGGGATGGGGAAAAGCAGGCAGGTTAACCCGAGAAGATTACGGTTTGCTGGCGTGATGAAGAGCGACAGCAGTGGCGAGCCAATAGCTCGTCGTGCTGCTTCTAGCTTCAACGCGAACTAAGCGGTGAGAACACAGCGCACACAAAACAATCAGCCCTCGGCCCGCCAGGACACAGTACCCACCGCAGATCGCTTTCAAGCTGCGGCCCTTCCGCGCCCCTGATCGAGCCCCCGTTCTTCTCGGCTCACCTTCACGCGGTTTCACTCGCACCCATAATCGCACTTGGACTTTACACTGAACATCACGGCGACGGCGTAAAGTCACCTGAAGTGTCAATGTGGCAGTAAAAAATGGCTGTGGCTTAGCTAAGGTTAAGCCCAGCATACTAGCCTTTATTTTAACGCGACAGCGTTAAGGAGCTCGTGTCGCAGAAAAGCCGGTGTCGTCGGCGTCGGCTCAGGCGTGCGGCGCTTGCCCAGGCGCACATTTCGTTGTCGCGCCGAACGCTGCGTTGCTCGACGCTCACCGCGTCCGATGCGGGGCGCGTAGTCGCTGCGCCGTAGCAAAGCCACCTAGAAACAGTCTCTGTAGCACGCCGCAACCTTCGCTTCTCATTCCAACGAGCAGCTCTGTCTCCAAGAGGCATCTCACCTCGTGAGTGTCTAGCATGCTAGAGGCAAGCGCAGCTGCTTATATACCGCCGCGACGCCGCGAGCGACGGCGCGAGTTGGAGCCCCGTTTCTCCTCTGTCGTGACGGCACGGTGTCACGTGGTATTGAAAGCGACACCGCCGCGCCTGAGGAGCTGGGTTGAGCTCTAGTAATATGCTTCGCATAAAAACAAAGAAAGGGTCAATCAAGTGTCCACGCTAAACAAAGTACACGTACGCACATGGTTGTTGAAATTATTCGATGATTTAATGTTGGTTATATGCCCCTGGTTTGTCTGTTGTTCATGCTTATTTTTTCACTTAATTGTATGTTAATCGTCTTGCATTTCACGCGCAATTACGTCGACCGCCATCGGGTCTTCCTTAGCCATCCTGAAACGTTAGGGGCGCTCGCTGTATTCTTCAGAAGACTCGCCGGCCACGCGTGTGTGTTGGGCGACTCTGTTTCGCTCCAGGGCCTCCAAACGATGCCCGAGGACCTGCCGCTCTTGGCAGGCAGAATACGAGTCACGCATTTGGGAAAGATGCGCATCAGGAGTTTCGGCCCTTTTCTTGGCGTAAATGGCGCGTGCTTCAACATGTAACGGGGGCCTTTTGCCTGCAATGAATACATTCGCTATGCTTTCTTCCCAGCATTTTCTTCCCTGCGTTTTTCGCTGCATTCTTCCATGCATTTTCTTCCCTGCATTTTTTCTACCAAAACTCTGAACGTCTATTGCTTATCTCGACTGCAGACTGCTTAATACTTCCACCTGCTTTAAGTTCCCGCGCTCCTGGAAGGTAGACGTTTCGTACGGGTCTCGTTCGGTAGATGCCTTCGCATTCTTTTAGGATGTGCTGAGCTGTCTCCTGATTTTCAGTGTAGCACACGGATGGCCCGTGCTCTTCCGAATATTTGCTCCGAGATGTTTTTGTCCTTAGGCAACTAGCTAGGCGCTCAGATAGCAAGGCATTGTCTTTTGTGTTATCGTACAGATTTTTCTTCCTGCGAAATTGGACGTCCACGCCCTTTAATGCAGATGGAGGCAGTTGTGTTAGGTGGCACTTCGTCGCAGAACGGCTCAGGCTAACAGCAACACATTCTCTCACATCCCACACTGTTTACGGCTAGAGGCACATAAATATAGCCGATGATGATGGTGATGATGACCTTCGCTTTTTATTATATCCTTAGCTATTGCTGCGTGCTCTTGGCATTGTGATGAATCATATAATACAATCTTCATGTTCATACGACATCTACAAGTCAGCTAACCAACCGCCTCTTTCCAAAAGTGGTTACAACATACCCAGATCCAACATACCGCAAATTCGCCTGATGTCAGCTAAGACCTTGTCTTAGAAAAGAAATTAGCATTTGACAAGGTCAAACTTGAAATGGTCATCATGCATTACAACGCACGATGGCCATTAGCGATTGTACCCTTTCTATCGCGCAGGCAAATAGGGATTCCCCTAACCGAGGAAATTAAAGAGTAAGCAAAATACGCAAGCATACAAGCGCCCGTGTTTGTCGTTTCTTTCTCGTCTACGTCCTTTGTTCGCGCAATTTTTCGTAAGATGGTACAACAGCACGGCAGCTTTCCCTCTAGGCGTTAAGAAACTCCGTCGGTGCATTGCCTCCGAGTTCTGGCGGCTCTGCAGGATTTGCTTGACCTCGAATGCCGGTGGAGTGTGCTTTTCATTCTTCCACTTGCAGGTAGCGCCAGCGCTCATAGTGTACGACGACGGGAAAACCACATCTGGCAAACGTATCACATTTCGGAAATGAGTCTTAGAGGGGCTCCACAGCCGTGAATGAAAGCATATAGCAGTCGACTCTATCGGCCATGGGGGCAGCTGCTCACGTACCCGTGGCATCTCTCGTACCCGTTCACCGTTGCCCTGCTTTGTCGTCTCTTCACGTCTCACTGTCGGTTTGCAAACGGGCTAAAGATTGAACTTTGTTAGGTGATTTAGGTCGTCCTAATGTTTCGTAACACATCAATAATTTATAAAGCTAATGAACGACCAGAGCATATAAATAAATGGTGCTAGGTAGGGCATGTGGTCTGTAGAACCGATATACGCCGGTCTGTTAGTTTAACAGGATGGGAGCAAACAAGAGAAATGCATTCGAACGCTGAATTTAGTAAAATGGAGCGATCAGATTAGATTAGCGTGCTGGCATCCGATGAATTATGTCGAACCAGGAAAAGCTGTTAATACAGATTTCTGGCAGAGTTGTTTATCCAGCAGTTGGCTCGACAGGGATCACAAGTATGATTAAGCTACAGAACACAACTCGGAGGGCAGATATGTATTAGTGCCAGAGTTTTGTCTATAAACCCTTTTCATGGTCTTGTGCCAACATTGTCAAGTCCTACTGAACTATGTGGCACGCTCAGGCGACTGCTCCTCTCACGTGCCATCACCGAGAAAGAGTGGGCAAAAAAAACAAAAACAAAAAGTATGACTCAAGGCTTCTACTCACGTGTTGAAGCATCTCGAAAGCCTGCTTTAAGGCTGCGGTGAAGTTGGCGATGTTCACCGTTTCCAGTTTGCTGAGATTTTCCTTGAATTCCTGAAAAAAGTAAGCAGTCGGCGAAGCTCACGGAACTGATGATGGTGATAACAAATATCGCAGTCCCATGACAGCAGTGCAACAAAAGCCAAATAGCTCTAAATCTAAAATTATTCTGCATTTCTCCCTGTGCTAAAGTTGAACAGGTGTACGGTAGCATTCAAGCTGCGGGAGTTCTAAGTTATTATTAAAGTTATATATATATATATATATATATATATATATATATATATATATATATCAGAGGTAGGCGTCGCAAACCGATAGTCTTAGTGCCATGAATTAGCACATAATCTCAGAGCACAGGTCGAATGCTAGGTGTATTGTTGTGTATGCCACGCGTTTAAAATGTGATGACCTCCACTATCGCTTCTGATTTTCAATGTTCTTTTCCTTTTTGGCGCACGTTCCCTGTCGGCGTACGCGTAACGCCCTGATGCAGGTTCCAAGCTGAGAGCGGGCAACGTGGGCCGGTTTAGTGTAACGATCCCAAAGCATTTTTTCTTCCTTTTCGCGCTTCGTCAGTGGTCAGAGAGGTCCTCCTGTTTAGATAACTTGCACGTGGCATTACGGATGCAGTTTCTCACCCTGCTGGCCTTCCAGCGTGTTGGCTAGGGTGACACCAGCGCATCTTATTCACGATCTGCGCTAAACTGCGTCAAAGTAGCAGAGTGACGCGGTCTAAACGCTGCTGGCGTTTGCGCCAGAACCACGGCAGAACCACCGCGCGGCACGCCAGAAGACGGACCTTCTCAGAGTGCTGGTTCTTCAATATGGCGACTAGGGTGACGTGAGTGCAAGCCGTCTATACGGTATCACAGGTATCGGCCCATCGTGAACGGTGGACGATTAAAAAAAAACGCACAGAATCGAGTGAACGAAATCATTGCATTATGTCGGCCCTTGTAACTCTGGTAGTCACGTCCCGACGACGACGACGAATTTGGGCCGTCGCCGAGAGGCCCGGCCGCGGTCGATGTGTGAACAGAAAAAGAAGGCAGACGGCCGGTGCCCGCTCACTACGTACCCTGACGTTTCTGGCGTTGGCCTGCACCAAGTTGTAATGGAAGCAGCTCACAACGGGTTCGATCACGTTGGAGAACTGCGGTCCCGCCGGGGAGGCACATGGATAAAAGACAGAGAGAGAGAAAGGACAGTCGGTACAAAACGATCGTTAGCAGTTGCCAAAGGCAGGAGGTCGGGTGTATCCGTAAGGTGGGAGTGGGGGAGGGGAGGGAGGTTGGGGCAGTGAGAGGGAGGTAATGTGTCCGAGCATTCCTACGATTAGCCGTAGTCACGTCAGCGAGCGATTTCACGGGCCCCGCGGGAATCGGGCACTTCGTGGACTCGGCGAGGTCCTTGCGGGTCGGTGCGCTTGGCGGGAGCGCGACGAAGACGGCGATGCGACAGAAATACTCGAGGCTCTTAGGAAAGAACTGCTTTTGCAAGGAGTTGCGATAGCAAACTCGAGTTTTGCACGCAGGGTGCCAGTGGCGTGAGAACTCTTTGTCATTTCTCATCAGACCGAAAATGAAAATTGCAACCCGATGAAAAAGGTTAATGCGTTACGGAAAGCGCGCCAAAAACAGTCGCTTTTGTTGCTAAAACAGAGATAATGCCGCCATGCAGTGGAGCTCGCCGAAAGTGACACATGACCTAGAACGCGGGGCTTCTCGGCATGACCTCCGAAATTATGCGGCACTCGCGACTATGCGCGGCGTGCTCATAATTTTCGGAGGCGACGTGCTGCTACTTATATATTGTACGTCTTGTGCGCTTACCACGAGGTGCACGCTTCGTCGGCTTAGTTGCATGCAGTTTTTAAAACCTTCCAATAAGAAAAGTAGACGTTTACAAGACATGCATCATTGCCAAGATTGCTTAATTGCACAATCTATTCATTTATGACCAATTCATGAATATGAGTCAGGCGCGGCGCGCTACCCCGACGCCTTCTAGCACTCACCTAGTGAACGATGGCTATGGCCTGCGAGATTTAGTTTTCCTTGCGTGTTCTTCCCCCTTGATTTTCCACTCTTTTACTGGCACACACATATGACACACGAGGGGCTTCAGACAATGTGGCATTGACCGGTGGAAGCCCGAAGTACAACCTGCCACGGAAGTAAAATTGCAAGCGGCACAAGGACTTCTCACTCCGGCGCATTCGAGCGCATAACTAGGTCTGAAGTTAGGAATAAGAGAAAACGGGAATTGGCGCACCAAGCGCATGCGTTTGTGGTGAGCTAGGACACGCGGCGGGCGAACGGTGGCTTGTTACTGCTCTTCATCTGTGTCCTGCCAACACTCTCCGTCTGACTGCCACCGTGTTGTAAAAAAATTGACGAGTGGGCTAGTTCCGAGATTGCTAGCGCGAAAGAATTACATACACATAACGAGAGTTGACCATGCCTATTTCGTCAGACGTTTACGGATGCTTTCTTCGTTCATGAGGACGGTGCAGCGTACATGCAGTCTGTTATTTGTGTTTACCACGTGGAAGAGACAACGGCCAGCGGATCTCGGAGAGTGGCCTCACTCTTAAGGCAGAGAAAAGCTGGGGAGCATTACGCTGAGAGAATGTGGCGACGCTGCTTTCATATTTGGTGAGAAAAGAATCAAAGACAAAAAAATAGAAGAGGGACTTTAATGCGGAAACTTTATCTGAAAGGCCAAGGTAAACACACGTGATCATGATGATTATTGGTGGAGTTCATTGGCGCGTAGGCTACCACGACCACAAAGCGCCAGCACAATAGTGAATGGTCGGCTCAAGGTAAGGATAATAAATGAACAGGTGATCCATGTATTAGAGCGGCATCAAAAGGATTGTGCTACGCTGGTTAGGAAATACTGCAGTACAGTTATTTTACTAAAGATTGCTAGAGACAAAACCTATGTCTGACGGTCAAACTTACTACAGTGGTGGCGACAAAGGAGCCCGTCTAGACCCTTGTTTTGGCAAGGGTAGCGAGGCCCAGTGCCTAGTGAAATGTCTCGAGCTACGTCAGTCCCTGTCTAATCCATGAGGCATGACTACGTTTTTTTTTCGCACGTTCAAAGTTCGTTTGAAACCCAACAGCCTTCGCAAGGTCATCCTTGTTTAAAAGGGACCGAGGGTTTACGAGAGGAACATGGATGCATGAAAGTGGTGTGCGTGACTTGTATGAGGAACCAAAGTGTTAGATCCTTTCTTGTTAAGAATAATGTGCCTAGCCCCATTTCTAATAATTGCGCTCGCCAAAGACTGCTTTTCAAAGCAGCGAACATCGAAGCAAAAGAAACAGCATTGTCAGAGCTGCCGTCTGCTAGTACTGACAATGAGGTGGTTGTCTGACTGACAGTCAAGTGGCTCCTCGTCAATACGGACACTAGCCGTCTGCAACACGGGTGCGGCGACGCGGCGTACCCTGAGAATGCTGACGTAGTCGTTCTCGGTGAGCGTGTCGAGGATGTTGACGATGACGTTGCGCGCGATCTCCTTGCGCAGCCCCATCATGGACCCGCTGCCATCGAGCAGGATGACCACGTCCTTGGCCGAGGCCGCGGCCTGCACGTACCTGCGAGGACAGCGCCCATCGTCACGAGATCGTCAGACGGTTCTCGCGTCGTTGCTCCGGTTCACATCGATGCGCTTGTCGTCGAGGTTAGGGGGAGCGGGCACATCATCATCATCATCATCAGCCTGGTTACGCCCACTGCAGGGCAAAGGCCTCTCCCATACTTTTCCAACTACCCCGGTCCTGTACTAATTGTGGCCATGTTGTTCCTGCAAGCTTCTTAATCTCATCCGCCCACCTAACTTTCTGCCGCCCTCTGCTACGCTTCCCTTCCTTTGGAATCCATTCCGTAACTCTTAATGACCATCGGTTGTCTTCACTCCTCATTACGTGTCGTGCCCATGCCCATTTCTTTTTCTTGATTTCAACTAAGATATCATTAACTCGCGTTTGTTCCCTCACCCAATCAGCTCTTTTCTTATCCCTTGCGGGCACATACGGAGTCTTTAACAGCAGAAGCTTCATGTGGGCGAGTTGGTTTTGCATACTTGGAGAAAAGAGCGCTACGAAGACGCGGCCTAAAAGAGGAACATGCACGGCGGACAAGGCGCCTTGTCCGTCGTACATGTTCCTCTTTTACTCCGCATCTTCGTAGCGGTCTTTTCTTCAAGAGTCTTTAATGCTACGTTCTGACAAAACTGAATCCGAGTTCTTGTGTGAGGCAGATCTTCACGACTTTCCAATTGCTCTCTGCGCCCTCCCTCTGTTTATTTACGGACTCGAATAACAAGGTCTCCGGGTCCAGTCGGGCAGGCTCGCAATCGTTATGTATGCGAAACGCGGCGCAAGAAACTGGACTGTTGCCTGCGCGTTACCGCGAAGCCGAATGACGCAATACTTCTGCGATGGAAGGGGAACAAGAACAGTTGCTCGCGCGCTCTTAGGCGTAACATAAAGTTGGAAGCATCATGCGTCTAATGTACTTGTACCATTTGAATGTAACGAAAGCTTCGCCTAATGAGACCCTAACGAGAAAGAGTGAGTCAGTGTAAGTTCCAACTCTTCTTAAATTTTAATTTCATGTAGAAATCCCGGCGTCAGTACGTCAGTGTGGCGTCACGAATTAAAGTATTTCATGCTAGGCAGCCGATATGTGCGGCAGTTTCCTTTCCTGTCCCTTCCCTCTCAGTTGCTCCGCTAGTTCTCTCCGTTAGCTCCACTCTTATTTTTGCTCCTCCTCATCCGCGACTGCAAGCGGCAATGAGGTCAGAACTCGGGACAGCTCACCATGGCCTTGTGCGGCACTCGTACATGTCGGGTTCGTCGTCAGGCCACTTCCGGGCTGAAAAAATTCGAAACAGGAGAAGGTAACGTTTATACCCACTCCCTCCCATTTCCTCCCAATAACAGGTATCAGGAGAAAGACATTCGTTTTTACCGGATGTAGCCTACATTGCGAATGATATATCATCAGTGCATACAGCTGCTTATCAACAAAGGACACAGTTGCCGAAGGCAATATTAGACGCGAACGGCGGTAATGGTCCCGCGGTAATGCCGCAGGAAGCATCGCGTTCTCACGCTGATAAAACGTCAGAGGGTCGGCCGCGGTCGCTAAGTAATGCAGAATCAACGAAAGAAGCACAATCAATCAATCAATCAATCAATCAATCAATCAACCAATCAATCAATCAATCAATCAATCAATCAATCAATCAATCAATCAATCAATAAATCTCATACGAAGAACCCGCATGGGTTTCCTGGGAACATGCATGGAAACCCGTATGGCTTATTTCCCTTTATCAATCAATCAATCATCGTTGCAATGCGCGGGTTCTCCCATAAACGAGGGTTTTCCTTTTTTGTGCTATCACTTTGTGCAACATTTATGAGCCATTTCTTGGTGTCATCGAAGGGCAGCCGTGCTATAGAGAACGCTATTAGACGCGCAGGCAAGCGAAATGCCGTGAACTCACCAGGGAAGAGCCTGATGAACCCAGTGCTGCTGCAGAAGAACTGCCAGGCTATGAACGGGTCGACGACGCGGTTGTTCTTGAAGCGGGAGTTCATCCCCTCCGACCACTTGACGGCGTTGAGCACCGACGCCGCTGCACGAGTGACAGAGGCGTCCGTAAAACACTTCGTTTATCCCCAGGTAAACATGCGCACCGTGTCGGCACATGATAAAAGGCTTTGCCCCCCATGTGCACCTAATTATAAAAGGGCGTCAGGTACGCAGACAGAGAACAGCAACAACAGGACGGTGTGCTGACTCCCAACAACAGTTTATTAAAAGAACGCAGAATAAATACCTTTCGAAAACTCCACCAGGCGGACACCTAAGATAAACGGCATATAAGAACGAAAAGAAGAAAAAACAAAGAGAAAAAGAAGTTCCTGGCGCTGTTTCATAATTATGTACCGCCACCAACTCACCCAGCTGTCCCTAGCTTTCCATATACACTTATCATTTATAGCCTGTACACTGCGCCACACTCTTACACGGAGTGCTGGAGCACTGTGCAGCAAAGCAGATAAAAATTCATACCAAAAATAGATGCTAGGTTCAGGACATCGCCCTCACATCTATGCGGTGTCCTGGAGGTCAATGTTAGTCAAAAAGGACGTGTCCATGTGGCTGCCAATTCTCACAAGCCTAATCATTCCAGCCGAGTCACAGTGCAAGTCTATCGTTTTCTTTTTTCACCTTGCAGCGCACAATTGAAGCGCTCTAGGCAAGATTGTCGCGGACCGTATACGTTCTTTATAGACATCCCTAATGATATAGTTCATCGATACTGTAAGGTTCACAGTCGATGTACCACAGTCTACGAGCTGTATATCTACGTACATAACCCTACATAACGTACATAAGGATGCGGTTCAAAAATTCTGCTAAGGAGAATTTCCCTCGATGGCTTTCGTATCCATTCCTGACGAGTGCAGGGCAAAGATAGCAGCGAGCTCATCAGATTCAGGTTGATCAGTCTGAGTAGCGAAGTCATTCTTTTTTTCTTTTTTTCTTTCCTTCGCAGAGCGCCTAGTTTGCACAGCTTTGACATTGTGTACATAAATGTACAAAACATGCAAGTACATATATACAGATAAACTCGACTCACTAAAGAGAGAGCAGACAAAACACAGATTGGTAATGTATTCATGTGGTCGCCAGCAGTTGGCGCGATATGCATACGCCATAGCATTTTCTTTCTACCAAGTTTATCGGGAAGTCCACTAGGTTGTTGCATACCTTTAGTTCATGCAAGAATTTATTTCTCCCTCGCTTTGTTTTGTTTTTGAGGATAAGCGAAAAGCCATAGCACTCACTGTGTTATGATGTAACCTTTTCTTGTTTATAATCATAATAATGATAATGATAATAATAATTGTTGATATTATTGTCGCTCGTGTCATCTTTATATTATTGATCAAGTTGAAGGAAGCCAGCGTTGCCATAATAGGTAAAGAAAGAGACCGATACCTGTTTTTGTTTTTACAAACAAAGAAAAAAACAACGAACTGCGATTGCACGGAGCTTACACTTCGTAAACTCGACAAAGCTCACTGAACAATCAAGTTGTCTTATTTCAGTAGGCAGTCGCTCGATTTTCGTGATTCTGGAGGCGCGAAAAAAATCTGCCGAGAACAAAGTTTCCACGAACCGAACTCATCGGCGCCCGATGGGGAGGGCGGTGGGGAGTGGGTGTGGGCCATACTCACACTTGTAGTATATGTTGGTCGCCACGTGAATGGCGCTGTAGGTGAAGTTGACGTCGGCGTCATCAAAGCGCCGGTCCTGGTGCATCTCCATGGGCATCCAGTCGTCCGGGTCCTCGTCTTCGGACAGCTTGGGCATCTTGTTGGGACGGTACAGCTTCTTGGCGTTGAAGTAGCGAAACTGCGGCGTAGTAACGCGAAGGAAGGGGGGGGGGGAGGGAGACACTGTGCGAGAAAGTTTGGAAGCGAAACACTGTCGGATGGCGTGATCACAGCAGCGAGCCTGTTCGTCCGCGCTCAATTAAATGGCTGCCCCGACCAGGCTGTGCATCACGTGGGTGCGTCACCGTGCCCTCCCCCTTTCCCTCTCCTTCACTCCTGTTCCTGATTACCTTCAATTACCCCCGCACCAAGTCGACAAGTGACGCTTATGCTAGGACCCCGGCAAGACACCAGCACTACCTGGTGGGCTACATACTCAAATGCCTGAAGAAACGTTCACCAGTGTAAGCCCTAGACGAACGCTTCCTTAGCAGTGACTCCTTTATAATCGTTAAACTTTTTAATTTATTCATTTAGGTCGCAGTAGAGCTGCGAGGTGCTCCACAGTATGGTAGAACATCGACAAGGCTACTACTCGCAGCGGGCGATGTGTTACTGAAAAATACAAAACTCTCCACAAAGAAACCGTTCCTAAAAAAACAACGGTTTTAAGAGCGTCAGTGACAGCGCTCTTCACTACGCCCATTCCCAATGACCACTGTTAGACTGCGTTTTTGTTTTTTTGACAAGGATAACATACGACAACATTAAGACCAGAAACGTTTGGTTTTCGATTTTCTTAGCGTTGAAATGCGTGCGACCGTGTGATCCTGCTTTGCAATAAAAAGAAACTATGTTGAATGCAATAAAACAGTTCGTGCTGGTCATTATGTTACTTTCCACGACTAGACTGTTTATCTATGTACTGGTACCTAATAAGGCGCGCGAAAAATGGCTTGGTCAGGGACACAATCACCGAAGAGCACCGCAAGCGTAGGGCATGCAGATAGGTGGTCAACGCGCGTAAAAAAAATTACTGAAGCTCTCGTGGGCCAGCTAATAGGTCACCTCGTGCACTTGACGGAATGTCAGTCTTGCGGGTGTACACTTACGTCGATGTCTGTGCTGTACTTGTGGTCTTTGGCATTTTTCTCGGCTTCTTGTATCAAAACCTGCGTGAGAGCAGGCACGAATCAGTTCACGGTGAATTGGCAAAAAGGAAAAAAAAGGAAGCGAACTCAAGTTAGGAATCTACCGGTACAGCAGGATTGACATGTGACTCAAGCAGTCGTGGTTTATCTTTGGCTGAGAAAATACAACTCTGGGTTATATTTAAACTTGACTCAATGAAAGGTAGAAGCATCCCTCAATGAAGTGCAGAGGTAGGTCATGTCGCTTCCTTTCGCCTGTTTCGATCATATCGGACACGTGGCTCGTGTCGCATACACTCCTGTGGGAGTGCAGTCACAGTTCCCTCAACTTCCCTCGGGCAAAAAGGTTCTGTCACGTGTAAGGCCCGCACCTCGTCAAAATTGTGAAAAAAAAGGGCGGCCCTTACACAAACCTAGGGTGCACTGCCCACTTGAGACGAGCATTCAATCCTACTGTAGACGATTTCCATCTTGCCAAACACTGGCTTCGGATCGACAGGTTGGCTTGATTGCGCGATCTAACTTATAGGCCGAGCACGAACGTCACCAGTCTTCGAGTGTACTTCACGCCAACTGCACGAAACCCGGAAAAACTGTGAAGCGCAGGAGTTACTTGGCAGCCCAGTTGTCAGAGAGTGCAAGAGTGCGATTCTTGTTATGGTTTATTGGTAAGGTAGTTCGTTCTAGACCGTGGCGACATCGCGGAGAGACTAAGGACAAGACGAGGGGGCGACAACCACGAGCGTTGTGTTATGTTATTCGTCTGTTCGCGCAGTTAAACAGACCACCGCCGTGAAAGCGCTACTGCGCTTCTGGCCTGTGAACTGCGCTATTCGCTTGTGCGAATGCCTTTAACTGGAACAGCCTCCCCGTTACTATTTTTTATCTTTCTCTAGTTTTCTCCTTTCCGACCCTTATTTAGCTTATTCCAGTAGAGGGCAACAAACCGTAAGTGTTCACCTGGTTAATGTCTCTCTATCTCTATCTCTCTAAATGTATCTCTAACTATATATCTCTCTAAACAGGTCCCGCTAATTTTGACACTACCAGATTCTGCAATGGCAGCGACTTGAACCAATCGGAGAGGATGTAAGAACCATGTGAGCCAATCAGAAATGACAACATGGCGGGATTCGATTATGTACAGAATAACGGCCCTGTTCCGGATTACGCATTGTCATATAGTGGCGTAAGTTTGATTTCCAGCGCCAGTTCCCGGAAAGCTTGGCTTTCATTCTTCATTATGTCCCAGACGGCACTATGTAATAATGCAAAATTTATCTCATCTTTTCCGCGTTTCTCCTAATTCCCCAATGAACCAAAGAGTCACCAATCTCAAGTTTGATTAAGCACCGTCATTAGGTAGTAAAAAAAAAAAACCGAATCGATGAAATGGGAAACCGTGATTGATCTGGTGCCTGCATGCCTATCGTCAGTTAATAATACTAAAAAACTACTTCGATTCATGCAGTCTACTCCAACAACAAACCCCCAACAAACACACCCTCTTTGTCAAAACCACCCAGACGCGTCGGTCCGACGAGGGTGATTCTGCCCAGCTACGGACACAAATTCCACCGACGTCCCGCTCGTCCTGCAAATGGCTCATTCGTCCGCGTCCCAAACGGCACACCCCGTTCGAAATTCAAATGCCATCGCGGCGGCGAACGAGAACAAACAACACGAAAACAAGGACCTCAAATTCATTGGACGTTCCGCATCGCAGAGGCCCAGTTTGCCGAGAACCTCGCTGGCCCAGCAGGCGCCATAGAGCGCGTCACCCCCACTGCGGCGATCTGCATCGCGCAGTAAACGCGCAGAGACGCCTGTTCTCTTCAGCGTCGAACTCTCTATGGTCGAACCGAACCCTCCTACCTCCGCCGCCCCGCCCCTACTCCTCCCTCCGTCCGCTCCCCCCGTTAACTCTTCTCTTTCGTGCTGTGACGCAATTTTACTGTGCCCCGTCTGGTTAGGGGTGGCGTTTACGAAAGCCTACCCATTTCTTATTGGAATGGCGGGACACACCCATGCGTGACTCGTGCAACTCGTCAGAGACCGTCGAACACACGTATCGAGATTTTTTCGTGGTCGTTATATACTGTCGGAATCGACATTGCTCGGACTGCACCAAACGGGCTATATATCGCAGACCAGTTTCCGATACGATAGAAAAAATGGCTGTGGCTTAGCTAAGGTTAAGCCCAGGATGCGAAGCATACTATTTTAGTTGTTGAACCACTGTTTAGCCTGGTGAACTGCTGTTGCTTGGCTATATTTGGTTCGGCTAGACGAAGGAACAACTCATGCAGGCGAGCGCACGAGCTGAGACCCGGCTATGTAGCTACGCGGCCGCAAGCGAGCGCACAAGTTCAGCCTCCGCTTTTGCAGCTGTTATGACGTCATATGGTAGCTACGCGGCCGCGCGCGGCGCAGCAAGGAAGAGCGTGGTTGTGCGGCTAGTATGCTTCGCATAATATCATTTTTTTTTTGTTGGACCACGGCACCGTGGGTCACAGGCTCAAAACGAAGAGAGGCGGGCGTTACTTCACTTTGTGAACTTAGCTGGCATCTGTCAGATTCTGCATAAACGCGTCTTCGGCAACGCAGTGTGCCGCTGCGTTGCTTGAATGCCGATCGCATTACCGTCGACAGACATCGTGAGGCGAGTACCGCCGTAATTTTCTTCTCCCGCTTAACGCCCCCAACCCGCCCCCTCCCCCCGCTCGCGCAGACTAAAAGCTGGACGCCCCTCTGGCAAACCTTTCCCACCTCTCCTCCTCCTCTTCCTCCTCTCAAACTCTGTCCGCGTCCTTTTATCTGCGTCCGGCGTGCTGGAAAGCGAGCGCAGTTAGCGCGCAGTCCGCTCTGCCCCCTACCCCCTCCCTCCCCTTCCGTGAACACGATCACAGTGCGCGTTGTTGCGCACTACCGGGCACGCCACGGGCAAGGCAGGACCCGCCAGTTGTTGGGTCAGCCGGCCGTGGCACGGCAGAGCGAGCAAGTGAGCTGGAAGGCTGTTTGCGTTGCCGCATCCCCTCCCCGTCCGTGTCGAACAGGGGCGCGCGCGCCCAAAGGCGGCTCGGATGCCGGACGTTCTGGGCGTGCCAGTTTGCCGAAATTAACGAGGTAATTCTCTCTCTCTCTCTCATTCTTTTCATTTTTTTTCACCTTGAGGTTTCGTAGACGCGCATATGTCGTTATCCGGGGGCGAATTCGCAAACATTTCTCGTTCGCAAGCGCTCTTTGCCATCGGCCAGCGGCATTCCCTAATGTTAGGCCCCACACCAGGATTGGCTGAGATTTTATCTTATGAACAATTCTTGGGTAAGAGTTATTTTTCTTTTCTTTTTTGATGAATACGTTGCTGGGCAGAGATTGAGATAAAGAGTATCCCGGCTACTCCACTTCTCTGTGTTAAAAATAAATAAATAAATAATAATGAAATGAAAAAAATCAATGGAACCAAAACAATGAAACTGAAAAACATAACGCCGGAATGGAGACTCCGTTCAAACCTATCCACGTGATAATGCACGGTATGTCCGAACACGCAGCTTAGTTCGAGTTCCGTCCACAGCACGCGTCGCCGTCGCCAGGTCCAACTCATCCTCCGTCATCTGTTAACACCCACCCACCAGCACGGCAACGAAAGGTTCACGGTCCAAGGCAACTCGTTTTTGTGCTGGCTGAGTCGTTCAGCGTGACTACTGCTGCGCGAGTCCACCGGGTACAACAAAGGCAAAGTACTGTTAGGAATGGCCTGCCGAGGTGGCAACATGCAAGTTTTCGCAACCAGCTGCAGCTGCGAGCGTGGCGAGCTTCCCCGAAGATACCACGTAAGCCTTCAACACCCGCCGCGGTGACTCGTTTCGTAGGGACCCCGAGGTGGCGCGTCAACAACCCCTCGGCGCCGCTATGACTAAGCGCGATCGGCGGATCAACTATTGTCAGTGAAATCGGCAACGCCTTCACGTTCTCTCAATGGCGAAAGTAGGTTCCACCTTGAGACAAGCTCGCGCATGCGTGCGCAACGCGGAATTGTAGACGACGACTACGCTGAACACTCGCGAAGCAGCAAAGCGACACAGGGTGCGCCCTTGCGCCATGCGCTGGTGGTCGTAGTGCTGAACCAACTACCCCATATGCACACTCTACCTTGCCTTCCATCAAAAAAAAAAAGGAAAGAAAAGAAAACGCACTCTTCAGTTAAAATCGAAAAAAAACAACCATCATTTGCAGACTTTAGGCATTCCATCGGGCTCGAATCTCATTTACAGTGACGCAAGCTTTCTCCCTCAGTGAAGATCAACATTTTGTTTTTCTGGCGTTTTTTTTTTACACCAAATAACATTTTTTTTTCCTGTTTCACTCGTTCGGTGGTAGAAGGTCCAAGCAGCCACCTGCCAGATGAGTCCTCAGCGTGGCGTGTGAGATCGCCTTTAGGTACAAAGTTTGTTTTTTAAGCACAACTTTTAAAAAGTCACTGTTTTTGTGAATCGATGCTTAAACTGGCAGTCGTGATGAGACAGTCTCTATGTTAGGTGTTTCTTGCTATTCATGCTCGATGAGTTATCCTGAAGGTTCCCGGCTTGGGCCTATTCAACTCTGAGGCCAATAATACTTTCTACAGCTGCTTCAAAGACCAAAGTGACACTGTGCCACCTACGAGATTGGAGCGAACCATTTTTTTTAATCAACTTTTTCAGTGGTGATATGTCGAGCCTTCTTCAACTGCGAATCATGCATTGAACCACGTAAAAACAATGAGGTTGTTGAGACGTTGCAGTTGGAAGTGAGTTCGTAAGCGTTTTGGACGTTGTTTCTATAGAAGCTGGCACATCTTTCATAGTGGGTATGCGCCATTTTTGGGGCTCATCATCATCCTCCTCACTGTCATTCCGAGCTTCTTTTGTGTCATCGATGCTGTTTTCACGAGCGTCACGACTAATAATTGCAGGCCAGCGTACCACCACCTTCTCAATAAACTTTTCTGTCGGTGGGAGGCAAAACACGCATTTTCCCTCAGCACCCACATTGTTGGATACGCACACACTTTGTTAAAGAAGATGTAACTTTAGACTGAGCTCACAGCAGCAGCACAAAACTTGAAAAAAAAAGTTAATTCTGGGCTTTTACATGTCAAAACCAGGATACGATCATAAGACACGCCATAGTGGGGGACTCCGGAAATAGTGACCATCTGGCGATCCTTAATGTGCACCCCAATGGACGGCACACGGGCGTTTTTTTGCATTTCGCCCCCCACCGAAATGCGGCCGCCACGGCCGGGATTCGACCCCGCGACCTCGTGCTTAGCAGCGCAAAGCCATTAGCCGCTAAGCCACAGCGGCGAGTTAACAAACTTGGAAAAGTAACAAACAGTCTCTTTTTTAAATCACGGTGGATTTTCGAGCGACTTTGCTGCCGCCGATTTTGTCTGACTCAAAAGCTTATCCGAATAATCTTGCTCGAAGCAAGCGCTCTTCGAATATACGGCATTTTGCGCTGCTATCAGGAGTGGCTCTCAAGTGACATCGCAATTTATTCTTTTATGCATTATCGAAATTATTAGCCTTTCAAGAGCTTTAACACATTTTCACGAACAAAATCTTCGTTTCGCAAATGTGCAAGCAACACTCCGAAAGGCGTGTTCGGGAATGTTTGGTAGGCACGTACAAAAGCCCGATAGGGACACTCACCTTAAGAGATTCCGTTTTGGAGCTCACTAGGTTGCCCAAGTCCCTAAGAATCTTCTCTGTCAGCTGCGCGATGTCCTTGTGGTGAGGCTTCGCCTTGAACTCTTCGAAGTTCTGCGACAACGACAGCAACAGGCGGATCAGCTCTCATCGGAAAGAACACAAACAGCAACGACGAATTTATGCGTGGTCGCGCGGCGCACAAGGTGAGAACGTGGCTATAGTAACGACTGAAAGCGTAATGCAGACGCACACACAGACGCACGCATAGGCACGCATGCAAAAGCGCGCACACAGACAGACGCAATGCACAAACGAGAGAAAGAGAAAGGAAGCAATCACGACAAAACAATCACTCTGGATGCGAGACAGAAATACGACTCTCAACCGTACATATATTACCTGCCGCGTTTAGAGTGAGAAAGAGAGAGAGAAAAAAAAACAGCAGAAGAAAACGAAATTTATCGCCCGGCACTTACACCTGCCGCAAGCCGCCGTACATTTTGCTCCATCGCAAGGCGCGGTTAAGAGCAACCCCGTTTTCTCGCCGTGGTTTCCATCAGATTCCGAAAATAATTTAATCCCCGCGGCTTCATATATATATATATATATAGCGGCGCCACTCAAACCTCAAGCAAGCCCGCTGGCGGTGCGAGGCTATAAATCGAAGCAGCTGTAGCGATGAAGCGACTTGCGAGGTTATTCAACAAAAATGCTCGGGCACTCGCTTTGTAGTGTGGTTTCTTTTTCTGGTTATGCTCGCTACACGCTTCTCACGTGCATTACGCGGTTCATCGTAAGGGAGGAAACGTTTTTCTCCTTCACACTTTCCTTTTCCACCGTCGTTTGTTTCTATAGAGAGTGTACCGAGTCGTTCATTTCGTTCGGCGGTAATTTTCATCAAACCGTAATAGTTATTTCGCGGGGTCTTTTTTTTCCCCTTCTTTTTTTAAATTCTTGTGATGACGCTCAAGATGCCCTGATCCCACTCTCCAAGGCGACAATAAGTAGCCGCAAGTTTGAATGAGCGTTACGTTCGGTAAAAAAATTAGGGGTGTCGAAATTTTGAAACTTCTTAATCGGATGACCCGCCACGGTGGCTTAGTGGAATGAGGCTCCTGTTCTTAGATTTAGGTGCGTCCTAAAGAACACAATGTGGTTAAAATTAATTCGGAGTCCCCGTCTACGGTGTGCCTCACAATCGGATCATGGTTCTGGCACGTAAAACCACAGAACATAATTTCATTTGATTTGTGAAAAAATTTGGGCCACCAGGCTTTCTTTAACGAGCACTTAAATCTAAGTGCGCGAGCCTTTATTTTTTTCCATTTCGTCCCCATCGAAATGTGGCCGCCGTGGCCGGTATTTGAACCCGCGACCTCGTGCTTGCCAGCGATACGTCTTACCCAGTACGCAACAACGGCAATGAAAAAATGAAATGCTAATGAAAATGCAAAATGAAACGCAAAATGAAAATGCTAATCGAATGGAATACGAACACGTGAGAAGAGCGACCTTCGAAGAAACAAAATACGAATACTTTCTTACTCCTCGACAAGGTATAACTTAAAGTGTTCGTGGAGTATGCATGTTAAAAAAATGTAAAGAAAAAAGAAGCGCTTGTTGAAATTATTTGACACGTGGATGTACTGCCCTTCGCAACCTGACGTCCGGTCAACACGACGAATTTCAACATGAAGAACTGCTTTCAGTTACTGGTGCATCGCGACAACGACAGTAACAAGACAACAAAACTTCAAATCATTAGAAGCACATATAGAGTGCTGTGCTTGTTGAAGGACATAAGTGTCCTACTATGTACGCAGCACTGCGAAATCTTTTTTGAAAAAGAAAAGAAAATCATGCATGACGACGCTGACTATATGATGAAATGCTTCGTCTAAATCCAGACAATAAAAAATTCGACGACGCCTAAGGACTTCTCATGAGTTGTGGATGCGAAAGAATTAACTTCTAATTGAACGACGCCGAGCGGCCCATCAAACGATGATCTCCTCGCGGTCAAGCTAACGCGTTGAGACGTTTGGCCAATGCCTCCCAGATAGCACAAGGCCGCTGCATTTCATTCCGTGACGTCAGGCTACCTTCCCCGACTCTAATGCTGACGTTCCCGAGGAAGCAGCGGCGACTTTGACGTCACCGCTTTCGTCACGCCTGACTTGGCAATGAAAATTTCGGTCCAAGTAGCACCATGTCATCAAGCAGTGTGCACAGGCCTTCTATCTAGGAGGCGCTGGTTTGGCCCCGTGGGTAAGACAGCCGGCTTCTGAGCGTGGTGCCATAGGTGGGGAACTCGCTACCCCCAACGTTTTTCTTTTCAAATTTATGCCGTTTTTTATACATTAATTGCTTTATTGGGATCACCGAGGCGGAGTTAAAATGCCGAAGAGAGCTTGCGCGGAGAAGGCGGATAACACCGGCTTTCGAGAGCGAGCGTGACGTGGCGTCGAGGCGATGCCCTCTCCCCTCACGTGACACCTGGAGGGCCAGCGCAGCAGGAGGTGTTCCATTTCGCCCGCTCCGTTATATGTCGAGGCACGCACATGACGTGGCGTCGCAGCCAATGCGAAGTTAGGTGCCCTTTCGCTGCCACAGAAGCCGGCCTTTTCGCTCAACGGGCCATGTGACGCTCTCACACCAGAAAATTTGCAGGCTGTCTAGAGGTGATGGCCACTCCGCCGAGGCGCGCTCAAAACGCTTTGAAATCGCTGACTGTGCACAAGAACGTCGGCGCTGCGTTTCGGACAATAAGTTCGAAAAGAAAAACCTGCGTTTTCGCGGCTAGTAAGGAAGCTTTTGGCCCCCAAATAAATAGAAGGCGGACCTTGAACGCTTCACCCGACCGAACTAATTAGAAGTTTGTCTCTCGGTTGTCTCTGAGGGGAACTGTGACGGTAAATCTGCGGGTATCATATGCGCTATAGGCGTGCTCTGTTGACTAGATCGCGCAGATCTGTGGGCATTTAAGCAGGTGGTTCTTCAAAAATAAAACCAGTTGTTAGAAAGCGCTCGTCCTTGTGTTGCCCCTATTCTTCGTCCCTGTTTGTTTGCGCACAAAAAGTTTTATGATGAATCTGTTCCAACTAGGCCGACTCGCAGTTATGCTTCGGTAAATAAAGTTCAACGTGCTTCTAGTTTTCGAGTTAAGATATGTACATTCCATGTCACTGAACGAGAAACGAAAAAAGAGAATATAAGAATAATGTTGCGAAAGCAGTTTTTCTTAATAGGCGAGAAACACGTGTCACAAATTATGTATTCTGCGTGTATAGCTTTTGGAGCCTTAAAACTCTAAATTACAATCACAACTGAGTGAGAAACGGCCGTAAATAATTCAAACATTGTTGTTACATCGGGTATACGAATGACACTTTACATGCCTCAGTTAACAGCCTCCAAATATGTGGCTGATAAGTCAAATCTCAGGATCTCGCAGCGTGTGTATTATTTTAATTTGTTCTAAATCGCAGACCAAGACAATATTCCGCAACCGTAAGCCTACGCAAATTTTATACTTAAATTTGCGTGCACTCCCGTTTTTCAGTATCGTTTCGCCCGTTTGTACTTTTACGCATGGCACTGCATTTTGACTCCTACAGGAATGACTGCACCAGGCAAAATTAGGTGAAGTTTGTCTCCAGTTAATCAGTTAAGGTGCGACTAAAATGTCAAAGCGAAGCACACCAGCGAACTGGGGACAAAGGAACGCAGGCTCACCTCTTTAATCTCGGTGAAATTCGACGCAAATAGACTCTGGTTGGAGATCTCGGTACCAAAACGCCACGCCCAGTTCCGGACACTGCAAGGGGAAAAAAAAAAGAAAGAGCAGACACATGAGAAGGCAGCTTTAGCACCTTATGCAAATGGAAGGAAGTAGGATGACACTGGAAAACACTGCCTCGTATAAGTAAAATAAAAACGTGAGTACAACGGGTCAACCGCAAAATGAAAGTTTGTTTTTCGACGAACTATCGAGAAAACTGGGTCATAACTTCCAAAAAAGAAAAGAAAAGCAAGAACTTGGGCAAGGCAAGACCTGTTACTGTTCTACAAGTAAATTATTTGAATAATAAATTCATGGCTGCAAACCAGTTGAGCACTTTGACGTGTTGATAAGAAGAGTCAGTCCTCTGAAGCATTGCGGCTACAACGGAAGACAACATTTGGCACTTAACTATGCGACAAGTTTTGTGCTTAAAAGGGCTTGGACTAGCTGGTAACATTTCACGATAAATGTTATTTGCGCTCGGGTCCATCGCTTGCTAGTGCTTGTTTCAGGTGGTGCATTGTTTCACGCTGTTTACTGCGCTTACGTTACTTTATATTGAAAGCATGTGGAAGTTTATTGTAAAAGACTGAACGGATTATTATGAGATTTAGTGAATATGCTGGCTAAAATAAGCCTCGCAAGGTGGAGTCTGGCGCATGTAACACAAGCTGACGAAAAAAAAAACAAGATATGTTGAGGAAAAACCAGGATATAAAGGTCCAATGACCCTAAAACAATAAATCGCTGAAGAGAAAAGAAAGAATTACGAGCACGAACACAGTACGGACTACAACTAGAGGCCAGAAATGATCAAAAAGCAATTCGGAATGCTGACGTCAAATACGAGCGACAAATTGATTTCATGCACGGAAATGCAAACCCACGCTCGAAAGGAATTCCGAGCAGTTTGATTGACGGGGCGCGCGGCGCGGCAGCAGTCTCTGGGGCCCTTGACTGACGCCAGCCACCTCCCCTTCAATGGTACCCACGAACCACGTTGGCCCCACACAACGAACCCCATTTGTCCCTTCATGTAAACGTTTTCTTCCTCTTCCTCCGAGCACGGGTATGCGTTCTTGAGGGCTTACTTTCCTGAGATGCCATCTGTTCGCGTTGCCTTTTCAATGTCCGGATTCCTTCATTGTGATTTGGACCTCCATTTATATACAATCACATCAATTGAACCAATCCGGTTCTCCCTTCCCCTCGACAAAAACGAGCAATGTGTCCTGAGGCGCCACAGCTGTAACACACAGGCGATGCGCGACCGACGTTGTAAACGTCGGGGTCAACCCTGGGACGCTGAGAATAATAAACGCGATCTTCCGAATTCCGATTCGTGGTGGTAGCTCGACGAGTTCGTTGATCGTGCATCGCGTCGTCGGGAAAGGTACGTCGGTGCTGTCGCAGTTGATCGACTCGACACTCTGCAACGCCTGGCATGGCAGACAATGCGGACACAGCAGATGCATGTTCCTGAGGTTGGTTGTGAGCCCAGCCAAGCAGTTCGCCACCGCCCCTTTGGTGTGTCTTTCAAGTTCTTCGCGGACAATTTGCCTTATAGTTGCCGCAAGGTCACATTGAAAACTGTAGTTGTCATTGTCTTCAACGCTTGATTGCTACGGCATGAGCCGGGCGAGGAGAAGAAGAAGACGTTAGCGTGGGCAGTCGAGCGAGGCGTCGGCTCCGGCGTGGCACTTGCTGCAGCAGCTCCGTCGTCTTGGTCGAAGTACCCAGCACCTCCACCACAAAACTGTTACGGTTAAAGTTAAATAGGCTTTTAAGGACCGAGATTGACGGTGAAGTAAAGATGGCGTCCCGAGGCTGCCCACGCTAACGTCTTCTTCTTCTCCTCGCCCGGCTCACGCCGTAGCAATATATATATATATATATATATATATATATATATATATATATATATATATATATATATATATATATATATATATATATATCGAGCAAACGAGTGCCTCCAGGCTTGCTTGTGCGGCAAAACTCGCGGTGGCTATTCCCTTTCATCACGATGCAAAGTCAAGCTAACTTTCAACACGTAACCGCGAATAGAAACTTTCCTAAACTACATTACCGGTGCGCCGTAATGAGATGATAACAAGTGAACCTTCCCTCTCCGCCAGCACGGACACCATCATTCTCACCTCTTTTAGTAGAGAAAACGGGACAGCATCGATTCCGCTATGCGTAGCGTACGTGCAACAATGACACGTTTACGCGTGGGCGTGCGAGTTTGTGCGCATGCGTGCGTGCGTGCGGCTGCTCCGTCCGGGCCGGCTTGATGTCGCTCAAGGCGTCCAGGAGTTATTTCCGCGACCGGCTCGCACCGTCGCGCTGTGGCGTCGCCACGATTCCCCACGCCACAGCGTAGCGTACGCGCCTGCGGCGCGGCCTGGTTCACCCCTCGCGGAACCGGAAGCTGGAAGTGGGCATAGCCGCGGGCCTACGAGGCGCCGTCATTTCCGGCGACAGCCCGTGGCTGTCGCGACTTTGCGCGGTGAGCAACCATCGCGTCTGCCGGAGGGGACGCGCGACGATGCTGGTGACGCGAGTGGCGGTCCGCGGATTATCTTACAGGCTGCGAGGAACAAGTGCGCGAGTACATACATACATACATACATACATACATACGTCACTCATTGTTCAGAAAGAAATGGCTGACGCAATTTTGTATTATGATTATGCTGTCACGTGCTAGTCGCAGTGAAGAACGACACAGTGTCGGAACTGTCAGTTACAAATTCAACTCTTTATCGAGCGAACTAGAGCCTAGCAAAACAACTGACACTCACGCACAACCATAGCGGCGAGCTGAGCCGGCGATCGTCGAAAATCTGATCTGCGGGTAAAGCGTGTCGGCTTTTACACGTGACTCGTCGAATTTTCCAGAGTAATCGCCGATGCTTGCGCGGCTTCCAGAAAGGACTCGCCGTGGTTGCTCAGCAACTATGGCGCTGGGCTGCTGAGCACGAGGTCGTGGGCTGCGGAGCACGAGGCTGCGGGATTCTGGAAGCCAGCCGCGGCGGCCGCATTTCGATGGGGGCGAAATGCAAAAACACCCGTGTACTTAGATTTAGGTGCTTGCTAAAGAACCCCAGGTGGTCGAGATTTCCGGAGTCCTCCACTACGGCGTGCCTCATAATCAGAAAGTGGTTTTGGCACGTTATAACCCATAATTAAATTTTTTCCAAAAAGTGCTACATGATCCGCGTCGCGCATACAATCAGCTTGCAAATACTATGGCACCATCTCGTCGTCTCCAGCGGCACTGTGCTTTCCTCCTCACTCTTTCGCCACACTCTCCTCCTCTTTTTGCCTCGGGCTTTCGCTGTAGCCTCCTCCTCCTCCGCTTTTCTCCTCGCGCTCTCTTCGCTATCGCCTCCTTTCATCCACCGCTCGGTTCCGCGTTCGCTCTTTCATCTTTAGCTGTGCTCGACAGCTTGGTTAGAAGGGATGCCGAGGCACGCCGACGCTCAACGCAGGAACGGGCCCCTAAGAGCTGCGCTCGACAAGCGATCTGGCATTAACGCGAGCACTTGAAGTAATGAGCTATCGTCCCTGTACATCAATGCATCGAGGACAGCAAAAAGAAAAAAAAAAGACGAGTTCAACCATGATCCCGCGGCAACAGTCATCACACGCAGAGTTGTCGATCAAACAGCGGGGAACTTCCCTCACTGATCACGCACGCAGCAAAAGGAAAAACGAAACAATGTGGTAACTAACGATGCTCGCAATGACAGAACGTGTTCGTTGACGTGGTTTAGGTTGCGAAAGATTGTTAAACCCGTCAGGGATGCTGCTTAGCGGCTATGGCGTCCTGCGCAGCGGAGCACAGGCCCACGTGCTTGATTCCCGTTCGTGGCGATCACACTCCGTCAAGGATTGAACGCAAAAAAATAATGATGATAAAGGCGCTCGTACATAACTGTTCGTTACTTCTTGGAAAGGGTCTGGCAACATGGGCATCGACATCACCGTGAAGAAGGTAGCAACCCGGGTTAATATATCATCGATTACGCGATAATTATTGTTTTTAGCGAATAAGGCAGTTGCTTTCAATCAAACGTCTGAGGAACGCGTTACGTTTACATGCCATAGCTTGGGTGCATGCTAAGTGCCTGAAGGAGGTCAGATTTAATTGGTAGCGCTCCGATACGGCGTCTCACATTGCTCTTTTATTGCTTTAGTACATTAAACACAAATAACTAGTGCGTCAACCAACCAATCAATCAATCAACGAACGAACCAACCAACGAACGAATGAATAAATCGATCAACTGCTACTTGGGATTGTCATCTCCCTACTCGCGGCAAGAGCCGTTAAGGCCGCGTTCATAAGAACAGGACATTAGAGCATCGCATTTCCCAGCGCGTCGCGGTAATACCATAAGATATCGCTAACGCGAGGCGCATATGACCGCTCACTCGACTCCCCGACTTCATATCATAAACTTTATACCTCCTTACGGCGAAAGCATGTCGTTAGTGCTTTTGACACCAAGAGTGCGGCACTGGCCGTCGTCCCTTAACCCCCTTCCCGCAGCGCAAGATAGCGAACCAGAAGTGCGTCCGGTGACACTCCTGCCTTTCCTTCCTTATGTCATTTATCTGTCTATCTCTCTCTGTATGGAGCCGATGCGCGAGAGTACATAACAGACGCGCTAATCAGGGCACTGTCAAATTCTGCCACATTGTCAAATTCTCCATCTCGTCAGCTGTGATTGGCTCACAGAGCGACTACGACCTCGTTGGTTGGTTCAAAAGGCCAAAAATAGATCAGTTACACCTCGGGGCTCTACGGCAAGTATTAGACCTTTTTTCTGCATTTCTCGCACGACTGGTCAGGAGTATCCACCTTCGCAGCTCACGCCCCAGCTCTCAAGCTCGCGAGATCGCCTAACCGGCGTGGGCGGATGATGACGCACGACAGTCCAGGCCTGCTTGAAGGACGAGTTAATGAAGCTAATGTAGCATTACTCATGACAGTGTCTACAAGCGGAACGAGGTAGCTTTGAAACTCACTCACTCACTCACTCACTCACTCACTCACTCACTCACTCACTCACTCACTCACTCACTCACTCACTCACTCACTCACTCACTCACTCACTCACTCACTCACTCACTCACTCACTCACTCACTCACTCACTCACTCACTCACTCACTCACTCACTCACTCACAATCAAGACTACACACACAACTGTAAATTAGTGCGATTGTATATGGTTATACGGGATCATCCATAATGGTCAATATGACGGAGAGCTCATATAGGACGCCATGCGTAAGGCAAAAGCCGAGTGGATTCTGGCGCAAAGACGCGGAGCCGTCCGCTCCGCGGGGACTTTCATATCCGCATCGCGGACTCATTACCAGAACGGGTCACGGGAACTTGCCGGGGACTCGTAAAAAGACTGCGGGAGAAACTAGAGCCCGCATTGCTTCCGCTCGCCACGACGAGGCGCTGCCGGCGCATAGCGCGAGCTGTGTTTTTGTGGGCAGCGAGTGTGTCACTCAGCGCCTGTCTTTGCTCGCATGCGTCGTTTATACTTCTTTCGTATAGTTTATATTATACTCTTTTCTCGTATTTTTGATGTCACCAAGATGTTTGGCAAAGCGTCACTCGCACGACGCAACGTCATAGTCAGCAGCGCCATGAAACTATCGCGCGTCGTTAATCAGGAGATTGTCCAATTCGGCCATTATGTAGAATTCTGCAATGGCGGAATTTCGAGCCAATCGGAGAGGCCGCAGAAGCCCTCTGAGCCAATCAGAGCTCGCAAGATGGCGAGTACGTGAACTTGGCGGAGTCTGACAATGTCCAGAATGGCATCCCCGGAACCACAATGCATGTCTCCGAGTATACGCCGTACACACTTGTCGAAAAGCGCAGTCTAGCTGAAAGAAATGACGCTGCAACATCAGGTTTGAATCCACGATATGACACGAAGTTAGACACTCGCTGATGGTTGAGTGCAGCCCAGGCAAAAGTGAGAAATATAAGTTACACGATGTACGGGTCTCTCTTCGCTGTTCTTTGGCCCGCTAGTACAACTGGCGTAGTTTTCGTGTCCGTTACTTTTATACACGTACCTTTTCTTATTTTATTGTGGGGCGTAAAATGACAGGCCTGAAATTAACCGGCAGGAAGGTGGCGCTACATATTATCAAGCAAGCCGGTTTTGCTGATAGTCTAATTAGGATTAGGTGGAGGAAAGTGAAATGCAAATAGACAGGAAATTCGATGCGTTTCTCAGAAAACCTACGGTATATTAAAGCTATCGAATGAGTATACCAAGGGAATGGAATCACAGCCACAGGGAATCAGAGGATTTAGTGGTGAAACTTAGTTTCTTACAAAATCGGCATTCCTAGGACGTAGTAAACTGCCGCACGGCCTCGGTACCTGGAGACCACTTATAGAGGTGTTCCTTATACCATTTTTCATGCTGTGTAGTTCATCGTGGTCCTATTGTCCCTCGCGGCATTTTACAGCTGTTGCCCGGGCAAGACGGTGTTGATTCCTACAGTTAAACCATAAGTTAAAAGTAACGAGGTCACAGTTACATTCATAATGCCGAGCGCTGAAAGACAGCGACATTAGTCATACTACACATATACTGCGGACCGAAAAACACCCTGAAAAATTCCAGTCAGTCGATGGTTCTTACCATCGTTGCCTCACATATTCATTTATACAGGGTGTCCCGACTATCATGCATCAAGATTTAAAAATGTGCAAATGCCACGTATCTGGACAGAACCGAGGTAATGTTATTTGCCGTCGTTTGGAGATACTGAGATTATCTTTTTATTCAGCACAATTACATAATTCCCCTAAATTAATTATTCAATTTCTGAAACATTATAGTTAGATGAAAAGTGTTAAGGAGAAAATTGTTGAACAACATGAAAAGCTCTCGATACAGCTTTCTGTTTCTCACTACGTGCGACATAAAAGTGGGTTTTTCGGGCGTGAAAGAAGCCCGCGAATACACGCAAAATTGCCGCGCGACTGGCCGCTCGAGGCACTTTTGCGTGTATTCACGGGCTTCTTTCATGACAAGAGCTTTCTTCAAGTCAGCTGCTACTAAAATGTCATCTTCAATGTTTTCTCTCGCGGATGATGGTGGTATGCAGAGCATAGAGGCTATCCTGTGTGCCCAACTACGACCGGAATCATGTCTCGAAGGGGTGGGTGTACCCACGCTCCTCGATATGGCGGGAGAAGCCTGTGGCAACCATTTCTTTTCCATTAACTTGCAAGTGGTTGGAGTAAGTGAGATGGTCGCATATTGTAGTATAGCGTCGGTTGCTTGCCAAGTCTCGGTATAGGCATGACAACGGAATGCTTCCAGTGCTTAGGCAGGCAGCCGTCTTGCCATTGCTTGCTGATCAATGAAACTATGTACTGCGTGGTTTCTTAGCTTTCCTCTTGCTACGCCAGGTGTCAGCACATGTCTTACTGGTTTGCTTTGCCTCCTCATAGAGGGCGCGGGAGTTTTGAGGCACGGACATTGAAAAAAAAATGTATGGGAGGGTAGAGATATCCAGCTCCGCAGTAAAATAAAGACGCTTCCCTGAGCCATTCTTTCACACACTTCATTAGTACAACACAGCCGAACGCCATGAATCGCCACGCAGAGCATCATACTGACGTATGCGTAATTACCATGAAGGCTCTCTTCCTGATTCTGCGCAAACTCGATGCGAAGTGCACAAACAGGCGAGAGCGAGTCCAGCGGGAAAGCGCAAAGATTTTTTTTAATGCTCCGATAATGTCCGTTCGTATACATACGCCAGCTGGAAAGGAACTGAAAACAGCGACCGAGAATCGTAGTACGAATAATATATAAAACATGAACAGGCACCGAGCGCCCCCTGTCATGCGGGTCACGCAGCAACGCTTTGATGAACACATGAAGGCGTGTCATTACAGGAACAACGAATGACCTAGCCGTTGAAGAACAACGAAGAAAAATAGATGGACAAGGGAAGGATGGGGAGGTGGGGGAGAGGGAGCGAAATGGGAAATGTCCGGCTTCATACATTGCTCGCTCATACGTCCCGTTCTAGCGCCGGGGCTAGGGAGTACGACCCGAGCGAAACTGTAACTATCGCGGCGATTAAAACAAAGCGGAAATGGATTCCAACAAGAAAGCGACAAGAACAGTTCGGGTAGCAAGCGAGAGTGCAGCGGACGCAAAAAAAAAAAACAGAAACGCGGCCGTTTCGATTGAACGATCGACGAAGCGAACCGGCGAAAGTTTAATTAAGCGTCATAGCCAGAACATAAAACAGGCTGGCGGGACCGTAACACAGGAACACGGAGAAGGCAGTGAAAGGCAGAAAAAAAGGAACAAACGTCAGGGAGACAAAGAAAGAAACAAAAAAAAAATGACGGACGCAATAAAGGCAGGAAAGTCGCCGGATGAAATCGAACCACCATTGGGGAGCGCGCACCGCTGCAAGCTTCATTAAGCGCCCGCTGCTGATCCCAGTTCTCTCTCTGAATCGGACTTTGAATCGGAAGGCGCCGTCGCCAGACAGCGGAGTGAGCGAAATGAAATAGAGCGGACACGGCCTTTTCGCGCAGAGGAGCGCGGGAAATCAATCCTTTCTCTTCGGGACAAGGAGAAACGCTGGTGGCCGTTGTATGGCCGCGGCCAACGTCGGGCCATTCCAGTCGAAGGCGATTGAGCTTCGCTGCCTTCGGTACACGGCGACGCGTTTGGTCGCGGGGGCGTGCGGGTAAAAGGGTCGGGGGGCGGGGGGGGGAGGCGCTGCGCTATTCGTCGGCGCGCGCCGCGCTAGCAGGAAGCTGGGCGCCGAGGACACGCCGTGAACGTTTCCCGAGGGAAGCCGGTGAAAAGCGTGGCGCTTAAAAGGAGCACGGCAGGAACTTCAGAGCTCCGGCTGCGCTGGTTCTACGCCTATAGGCGGTGTCCAAACCCGCGTCCCGGCGACGGCTCTCTCCGTATACTAGACCCGCAGCTCGAAGGCTATGCTTTTTTTGCTGCCTGCACACGCCGGAAGAGATTCGGTTGCCGGAAACGCGCTTTAGACGCCATATTTTAGGCATCAGCCATCGCGCGTTCTGCTCGCATGGCTTCATGATCAGCGTTTTGCCATCACCAAATGTGAAGAACCACTATTGGAGGGTTTCTTTGAACGGCTGAGGCGGGGCCCGTTCAACATCTGATCGGCCGAAGTAAAGTTAACCGAGAGAGGCAAGGTGGAACGAGGAGCTTGAAGTCATGTACAGTACGCGACGCCCGCGGTGAAACGATGTCCCATATATAAACAGAAGTAGCCGAAAGTGGCGCTGGCTAACACGCCCACGACTAGGGATCTAGTGAACACACAAAAAAGTTAAAAAAGCAGGCGGTAGTGCGGCCGTTAAAGTAGCTCTAATGGGTGTGTACCACACGCGGAACGTGCATGATGAGGGATCCCGCCAAGGGAAAAGAAACCGGGAAAAAACGCATTGTTTGGGCCAGGGATTGTTTCATTGTTCGCAAACGGCTTCACAGAACACAAAGGAGCAATAAGAAAACACCAAGGCGATATCAAGGCTTGCTTGACCTTATTGTTTTCTGGCGCCGTTTGCAAATCTGGGGAAAGTTGTGTGTCCGTCCACTTTAATCTGCAGTTTCCTTATGACATTTACATATCAACTCATAACAACTGCAAATTTATGCTATGCTTTTGCTGGCTTCCTTTTCTATAACTTTCAAATGAACCCAAAACGAACGAAGCAACCTTGCGTATCAATGGTCGATTATCAGCAGGAGCTAGACCGAGCCTGGTTCCCTATAAGTTAAAAACATTCCAACCTGTTTCTACTACAATCTCCCGATGTTCAATTTACGCAGCCACCGACGCAAGCATCGGGCAGTAACCCGCAGCGTTGTTTGCAAGTCCAATCAAACGCGCTCCAAGTTTATAGGAGGACACTCTCGTTCACCTTTAAAGCGAATAGCACCGCCTACATAGACAGGCTTTTCTGATCTACTTGGCTGACATGAGGGGACGAGCAAGCGGCAGTGTAGAGGGTTCGGTGGAGGCGAGCTAGCACAGTAAAGGTAGATAACGGTATGAGGAGGAAGGTGCCGGCGTCTGCGATTGGTCCACTTCCCCTTGCTTAGCCTGCCATGGCTCAACAGATAATCGGAAGAGTAGGTTTATGCCGGCGTCTGCGATTGGCTCACTTCCCCTTGTTCAGTCTTCCATGGCTCCGCAGATAACCGGATGAGGAGGGTTGTGCCGGCTTCTGTGATTGGTCCACTTCCCCTTGCTTAGCCTGCCATGGCTCATTGAAAATCGCGGTGGCGTGCAACTGATAGTTAAAAATGCGGCTAGAACAGGTTCTGAGCGAGGAAGAGTTGGGAGCGCGACGTTATATACGTGCCCAAAGGGCTCGACAACGGTATACTGCTACGCAAAAAAAGCGCAAATATATTCATTCTCCCTGGCTGCTCGGAGTAGCGAGTTCCAGGGCGATCGGCGAGCAGACATAATCGATTTACTTCGGAACGAAGTAGCTACCGACTATTACAAGAAAAAAATTGCTTTGTTGGGCATATTAGTGCATCTTTATTGCGTACACGTCACTTTGATGTCGTGAGTTTTCGTCTTTTTGTGACATCGTGTGAGAGACAACCGAAGTGAGCGCAGCCCGAAAATATTCTGACCAATAGCGGAAGGGCAATGGGGAGAAAAGCCTACAATCGGAAAGAAATGTTTTTCCTTTGTTCCGTCTAAGCGAGCATAATCACTCGGTACACGTCATATCAGACGGGGAGTCTTCGCTGTTTTGGTCACGTCGCGTGACAGACAGGCTAAGGGGGGGTGGCCCGAAATATGTTTGACCAATCGTGGAGGGCTGATTGCGTAAGTGGAATAGAAATTGTTTCAAGTATATTTACGTTACAGCGCCTCTGGAAGAACACGTTTTACTCGCTCCAAAAAAAAAGGCCAGACCAAAAAAGAACGGCGTAGTCGCTGACAGGTGTTGAAGAGCGCATGTAAAGGGTGAACTGCACTATTGTCACCTGTCTCGAATCTAAACCACTCTTCAGAGAGACATAGGATACTGACTAATCGGCTAAACAATCAGCTGAACAGCTCCGAACCATCATGTTGGATGACAGTATCCTTAGGTGGTCGGCTAGTGGAGAAACGAGCGAAAGAACTCTGAGATGGCACAAAGGCACGCCCAAATCGAGAGTCTGATAGGGCTATTGCAAGTGATGTTATTACAAGAGAGATGGGGTGGAATTTAAGAAACGATGTGACATAAAAACAAAGCTCACACACACACAGCAGCTTGTGCGGAGGAAATATGGTTGGGAATATCATACTGCACTTTCAGTTTACAACTTCACTATAACCCCCCACGCCTTATGCACACTCAAAGGGCTGCAGCCTTCTACATGTGCCATCTACTCTCAAGCCGATGTCCTGAGCCTAGAATATTCTTGAAGCAATCGCCTAGGGCCGCTGAGAACTGGTGGTCTCGTTCGTCGTAAGGCCTAGCACGGATGCGCAAGTTCAGCTGGTGTGTTTAAACCGGGAATAGAGCATATGGCTTTTTTAAATCCAGCAGTTTCGAATGATGACATTCTGTACTTAAGTACTGGCAGTTGCGAACTTCTGCATGCATGCTTGGTTACGCCGATCACGCTCTTAACGACTGTCGCCTAACAAACAAACAGTTCTGCTTCTTCGCAAAATCACCCATTTCTCTTATTTCTTGGACTTAATATGGGACTGGCTCTCAATCCGCTTTACTTGCCTTTGATACGCCACTTTTGACGTGCAACGTTTTCTTCTAGCGTCAATCAGCTTTGTTTCGATAAGAAAAGACAGTTATTCTTTACAGAGGCCCTAATGTCATCTGCGTGGAAAGTTGATATCAATTTTTATGGCTTGTTTACACAACTTAAGCGATACCTAAATAAATTAGGACTGATAACGAATTCTGTAGAAATATCGTCTTAGGCATAAACGCATGTTACGCGTTGATAAATTGATTTTCCTTTATTCCTTTACATTGCACTGTTTCTCTCTATCTGAAGTTTCCTTTATCTTTTAGCAGTCAGACGCATATCTTCATGTGCGTCTGACTACTCAGTCACACTGCTTATTTTGTTTTCTTCATTCATACACTGAGTGTTCACTTCTTCACTGAGTCTTCCCTGAGCTAATAATGCATCAGTATCATGATCATGCGCGGAATTCTAGGACTTGCTTACAAAGCGCATCGACTGCTGCCCCTGGTTATTGTTTGCCGCTTGCTTAAGTATATTAATCGTCGTCAGTGGCCAAATGTTGTACGGAAGCGAAACCACCCGTAAATATTTCACGTTTTTTTCAGGTCACCACGTCAGAGCCTAACGGTAAGCCTGATACCGTTGACATAAGGAATATACGATTTTACGTGCCAGGCTTAAAATTAATTTTTAGTGCCGTTTTGCAAATCACAAGAAATACATCAGTGAGTGAAAAGGTACTGCGCATAGCACTGCTCTTTTACTGTCAAAGTATCAATAATAATGCAAAAAAAAGAAAGACAATGAGGACTTCACACAGCACGAAGGAAAAATAAATAATTACACGAAAACACGGGATTGAATTCACGTGCAGCTGACCCAGGCGAGGAAAGGAGACGACGCCGGAAGTAAGAAAACGAAGAAAGAAGAAACAAAAGTCATCGTTGTCTCTTAATTATTTTTTAATAACTGGCTACGCCGGACACGGAACTGTAGCTCATTAGGGATACGGGGAAAGGGTGAGGAAGGGGGGGGGGAACTCGTGTTTCTACGGCGGATACAAAAGCTGCGCCTGTTTCACGGCGAGTTCATTCCGAGCACGCAGACTAAAACAAAAAAAACAAAGAAAAAAAGGCGATGAAACGGAAGAAGGACGTATCTGTTTCCAACGGCTTAATGAACTCGTTATTAATTTCGCCGTCTCGTTTCTCATTCAGAACTAGAGCTTGGCAATGTAGCGGAGAAAACGCGCGACGGCGATTTCATTCCGCCCTATTTATTTCTTCTTCGTCTCCGCGCTCTTTGTTTCTTTTTCCTTCACTTTCATCGGGACGTGATACGAAACACAAAGGGAACAGGAACGGTTATATTACTATTCTTTGAGCAACGCGATCCACACGAGAGGGGAACGAGAAAAACAATCAACATCAAAAGGGAGATACGCCTCGGAAGCGTCAGACGCCGCTAACAAAGCGCCTCGAGATATTCATCGTCCCTATGATGGATGGTACTCGCGCGACCCCGAGTAAGACAAGACACGGGAAAAAAAAAAAGAGGAAAGGAACAGCCAGACCATACGCTACGAACAAGACGTGTGGGTGCGCGCGCGTGTGTGTGTGCGCGCGCGCGTCTTTTCGAAAGCGCGACGGCGGAACTCCCAGGCGCGTTCGCGTTCGGACGGTTCTAACGAATGCGAGAATTACCATAATGAAGGCGAAATCCCCAGGATGGCGGTGGAGGCGGTGAATGGGATTCTCTCTCTCGCGCTCCGGCAGGCAACTCGCGGCGGTTTTATTGCAGTTCCGCGGCCACCCGTTCTACTCCTTGGTCTTGTTTCCCCGCTCTTTGCAAAAGCGGCCTTCCGCGCATTTCGCGGCCTCCTCCGCCGCCTTCGGGGAACGCCCTCGTGCAAACGTTACGGTTGGGCGCGTCAAGTCGGCTTTGCCTCATTAAGACCTTGTGTGCGGCAAAGCACGCTTTACAGGCGCTCGTCGGGGAATGATTTTTTTTTTCCTTTTTTTCCTTTTTTTCTTTAATACAAGGTGCAAGACATTCGTAATGCGAGCGACGAAACGAGCATCGCTTGGAAAGTAGAAATCAATGGGATTTGATTCAGCCAAGGAAAAGGAATAACGGACGACCCTAACAAGGCGCACCTACAGATGTCTCAAAACGCGGAAGGGCAGAAATACCAGAAAAGGAGTGCTTTCTTTTTTTGTGTACTTCTTTTAGCGAAGTTTCCTTTGCCTCTTTCCTCCACAATGTGTGTCCCGGCTGCTGCTATCTTCGAAATTGCATAACTAGCGCCCCTGGGCATGTGAGGCTAGGTAAGGTGCCCGAATATACAAGTACAACAAGAAGGAAGAAAGGAATAATTTGGGAACAGGGGAAACATAAGTAGCGTGCTGCACAGAAATGGAGAAGTTGGCAACAGAAGCAGCCGAGTGGGGAGAAGTTCGTTGAACGCAAACGAACTGAGCCAGGAGTTGAGGAGCGCTGAGCTGCATGTAAATCAAGGCATGTACAAGTACATGTACAAAGAACGCGTACAAAGAACGTGTACAAGTCAGATAATATTACTTCGCGAAAAACTATTTGTTTTTCATTAAACTCATTTAGTAGACGTGGACGTTTGTTTTGAAGCATTTGCCGACCATAGCCAGTGTGACAACACGGAACATTCCATATTTCTGTTGCAAAGCACTGACTTTGGGGCCCGGTTGAGGGAGATAAGCGCGGTGCCCTGTGATTTCCATTCGCGACCGCCTATGATCTCGCAGTACTCAATAATCCTCTATCGCAGCCTACACTGAAATCGAACGTCACTCACAGCTCGATGGATGACACATTAGCATCGCTTGCTCTCTCTTCGTACGGCTACGACTGGGACGTTAGCTATTCCAAAAGTATGACCATCAAAACTTTCAATTCTGTTTCTTGTTTTCAAGGAGATGGCGGTGTGTGCTACACGGCGTTAACAACTACTCTTAACTCAGAGAAAAGGTAAAACAAGTGTAGAACAAGCAATAGTGAAAATACTACAGAGAAAGCTTTTTAAAGTTCATAGACACAAGAAAAACAATAGTTTCTTAAGCAATTCCCAAACAGTAAAGTGTTCATGTCGGTGAACGCACGGCTACGGTCTTTGGAGGGAGACACAGCGCCCACAAACACGCGCAGGAAAGCCGCAGGAATACGGCAATAAAAGTGAATCGGTCAGTTTTACGAATCACTTCGACAAATAGAGCGCCACGATCAAAGTTAGAACAATAACAAATAGAAACCTTTAGATATTCCCGATTCTGCCTTTTCTGGCAAAACAAGCCTCAACTAAGATGCCTTGTACAGTTTGGAACAAAAATTCTGGAGTTGCTCTTTCACTACAATTGCTTCCGATTTAATAAACAAGCCCTCCTTCATTAACAAGAGGCTCTATAAGCTGTCCTAAATTAAGTCTATTATTTTCAGGCGCTTGCGCAAGAATCCTTTACGACTAACTGTTCCGCGAGCAGGCGGGACCGATTCCGAATAGACGCCAGATTTGGCAATTGAACGTAACAACTTCAAGCACTTCGTAGGTGGAGGAGCGCGAGAGCATCGGCAGGCTGAATGGAAAACTAGAATCACATCCGGTTCACATCACATCCATATGCGACTATGAATCTACTGTGTGCTGCTTCAAATTTTACAATACCTCATGGCGCAGCTGAATCCCCGAGTGTCATGTCATGGCCATGGTACTGATGATGATGAAGATTTCGATTATGAGTATTATTTATAATGACCTCTCCTTTGAAACGGGGTAGCCAACCGCCGTGGTTGCTTAGCGGCTATGGTGTTGGGCTGTTAGGCACGAGGTCGCGGGATCGAATCGCGGCCACGGCGGCTGCATTCCGATGGGGGCGAAATGCGAAAATACCCGTGTACTTAGGTTTAGGTGCGCGTTAAAGAACCCCAGCTGGTCCAAATTGCCGGAGTCCTCAACTGCGGCGGGCGTCATAATCAGAATGTGGCATTGGCACGTAGAACACCAATGTTTTTTTTTTTAACGGCGTAGTCACACATAGACAGCCTGCTAGACCTAATCAGGTTTTACTACAACACCCCCCCCCCCCTCATTGCCGCCTAAAAATTTGTCTATTTCTTCTATCGATTAATTCGCTCCATTAAAGCCCCCATCTCCGTCCTGTACACCTACCTGTATCTTTAACGATGCTGGCTGCATCGATATGTTCCCTGCTTTTTGCAACTCATACTCTGAAATTCACTCGCCTATCTCGAGCTCCGCTTTTATGCGCGCCCCCTAGTGCGCCTCGTATGCAAGAAACAAGCCGAAAAAAAAACAATAAAAAAAGTCTAAGGTGAAGTCTCATTTTTTTTTTGGTGACCTGTTACACAAGTGCAAAGCAGTCGGATTCCTCGATCTGAACCAGCTGTGCAATTTGCCAATTTCCAATAATCCGCCTCTCCCTTCCCCCTTCCCTCCCCAGCCGTAATAATCCAGAAAAAGCCAAAACAGGAGCACAGAGGTTCGCCACTAGTAGGGCTGCGGTAGTTGCTCTAAATGCGCAGCCTACATTGTTTCTCTCTGTAGCGATGGAACTTTGTGCTGCTGAACGAAAAATCATATATTTGACGACACAATAGAAGTTTGAAAGACAGTGCTGGAGCTCAGGGGAAAAATTATGGGGTTTTACGTGCCAAAACCACTTTCTGATAATGAGGCACGCCATAGTGGAGGACTCCGGAAATTTAGACCACCTGGGGTTCTTTAACGTGCACCTAAATCTAAGTACACGGGTATTTTCGCATTTCGCCCCCATCGAAATGCGGCCGCCGTGGCCGGGATTCGATCCCGCGACCTCGTGCTCAGCAGCCCAACACCATAGCCACTGAGAAACCACGGCGGGTGGAGCTCAGGGAGAGTCACACAGATATGCGCACCAAATATTAATGAGTATAACCTACCTCGAAGCTACAGATTATGGTTTCTTTTCCGTGCTGCACAAGACTACAGCGTTCGACACCAACGTACCGCGGTTTACGCAATGCTAGCAAGTTTTGTTTCTTTCTTTTATGTTTGTTTTTTATTCATTCTGCGCGGAGCTTCACGAAAAGTAGTTGCACGCTGGCTGTCAGTAGCCGGACGGTGCGCACATTCACCCCACTTGCTTGAGTTTAGGTCGATGAGAAGTGCCTACAAAAACGCATGATATAAGAAGAAAGAGGGGGGGGGGGGCTAAGACTCGACTTCCTCACTTTCTTTTCTCGCACCCAAACGTAATACTTCGACAGGCGTGCTTTGCTCTCTTCTCATGCGTAAGATTGGCGCGTGAGAATCGCGTGGTCTTTTTACTTCCTCGTTCTATTTGCTTCGTTCAGCCAGGATTTGCGTAATCCGTAGAGCGTGTAGGCAGCTATCTCGCGACGTCAGTTGGGTCCCAGCGAAAGAAGAAAGTAAAGACGAGAGAAAAACACGGAAAGGCTAAGACTGCAAGTAGTTGCAGACAACCAGCTACGCACGATAATTGTGCAGCAGTAAACACACACCGTACATGCACGAAGGAGACAGATAAGAAGAGAACTGCAGCGCATTCACGCATCCAGCTCTACGCTCTCTTGCTTTCCTCAGGCGCGCCGTTATTCTTATCGGTTTATTTCATTCGCACGCGCTCTTGACAGCGTTTGCTGCCAGGTCTGCTTTCTTAAGCAAGGCGGAGTCAACGCGAAACCCGGATTTCTCTGCGGGCACATATTAGCTTTTAGCTGTCGCGTGTATGGATACGATTGCCCGGCGTACTTCCTCCAATCGCGCAGTGCTCTTCTAGGAATCCGCTCGGCGTGTCGAATTCGAACGCTACGAGCCTCTCCAGGGGCACTAACGATAGGCTACGTCAGAGCGAACGAGAGGAATATTGAACTGTACCAGTGAAATATAATTTCGGACATGCCAACCTGTCAATACCGTATTTGTCACTCTAGTGACAAATACTTTAGTTACGGGTTAGCAGACAGGTTAGGTAGCGTTAGTGGAAGGTTTTGGGTATTTCTCACCCGAAAGGCGAAGTATCGGTTGCTAGTGCAGAGTAGTAGTAGATTATTAGCAGGCAGCTGTATGAAGTCAGGATAGTAGTTTTATCGGCCGTGTAAACTCGCAAACATTGGTTCACTAACAAAATTACCAAGCACGGTGTCACGCGGGCACAGGTGAAGATGGACACATCTCGCTCGATGACCGCGGAAACTCGCTGTCAAAACGCTGGAGTGAGCAATCACAACAGCAGCAGAGAGCGAATCGATCTTCGTGTATCTCTCGTTTCAACGCGAACGAAACTTCGAAAGCACAGCTCCACAGCTCGTGCGAAGCTACCGGCACTACGCGCACTTTGCAAACATCGCAGATGAGGCCCGCGCGGGCGCGCACTTTGGTCACGTCGCTGATCGCTTTCAAGATACTGCGCCCGCACGGCCGAGCCGTAAGCAGCTGCCTCCGGAGAAAAGTGGTTCTTGAGGGGAAGGAGAAAAGGCTAGCGCTATTTTCTGCAGCCAATGCGGGAGCACGGCTCAGCGCCAGCAGGGTGGCGGGGATGGGGTTAAAAGAGAGAGAGGGTAGGAGGGAGAAAGGTAGAGGGTCGTAGAGATGGAAGCGAAGTAGTGGCCGATCAGGAAGCCCGAGGTGGCGGGATGGCCGCTAGGCCATCCGTCTTTGTAGAAATGTCCTATAGTCTCGCCGAGAGCCCCCGACGAGTCGAGGTACTCGATGACACTTAGGAAGGCTGGTAGCTGATTACGACAGGGGAAGAGGATATCTTGCTGTCGTGAACATGGGAGCCCCAGGCGATGGAACTCTTGCAGAAGTCGACCGCGGTGCTGCAGGTGAGCAGGGCAGGCCAGCAGGAGGTGTTCCAGAGTTTCTGGTTCACCGCAGGAGGCACAGGCTGGCGAGGTGGCTTTCCCAAGGCGGTGCCGGCGGGCTGCCGTCCAGTAGCAGCGAACTCGCAGTCGGAGCAGCAACGAGGCATCCCTTCGTAGGAGGCCGTGCTGTGGAAGAGGCCGTGGAGGCCGGCCCAGGGATACCCGTTTGTCCGGGTGGCAGGCGATGAGAAGAACGTCCCACACCCGCCTCCCTCGCCTCGCTTCACCCCCGTGCCTTGCACACAACAGAAGAGGGCGCATTTCCATCCTGCCTTCTTCTATCGCGCAAGCCGGCCTTCTCTCGCAAGTACAGTATAATGCGCGCGGCGACAATTTAATCGCCCTTTTAATTTACACGAAACCTCACGGCGACGGCAGAAATGCGCCTGTTGTGTCCACGCAACTGCTATCGCAATAGAAGGAAACAATGCGTACGAAACGCAGACTCCTCCGGCAGAGAGAAACATGACAGAGAAGGATCGCTTGTTGACGTTTTGTGGCAAATCGCATTCTTCCCCCGCCCCCCTCCTCGCTTCCTCCGCAACGTTCGGAGGAAACATTAGCTCTCTCTCTTTTCCTGCACCCAGGCACATACTCTCTCTCTCTTTTATCGTGTTGTGCTCCCTGCGTTCTCAGCAGGATCCTTTCGTCATCGGGTCCGGAGATGCGCGGGCGCTCGCGTGGTGGACGGCGAAGAAGAAAGAGCGCGCGGTCGGCCAGTCCAGGAAGAAATGTTTGCCAGAACGTCGGCGGGTCTAGCTGATAGCGTCCAAACGACATCGCCAGGAAAGAGAGGGTGGGTTGGGGAATGGCAAGCGCGCGTGTTGGATATGTTGGACCGTGCATATAGTATGTGTTGCCCCCCGTATGTGTAGTGGTATACTCTCTTATTTCTGCGTTCGATTTTCGTCTAAGATTATTTCTATTCAAACTTCTCTCTCGCTCTCCTTTCTGCGAATCGTCGTTCCCGGGTTTACTTTCTCTCTCCGCAAACATCGGTCCTGTTTTTGATTTCTAGTTTTTTTTTTCAGGAACTCTGCGCCCGGGTACGCGCGAGAATGTTCATTTTTAATTTCACGCGTTCGTTCTTCGTCTTCACGTGTTGACTTCGTTTCTTTTTAGTGGAGCTGCCCACTTTTTTATGCGACTGGAGCTCTGCGTCTTCCACTTCTGGGGTTTTACTCTCTCCAGGTTATGCCATCCAGATGTTTATACTTTACAGCTTTACACTTTCACCCAGTGCAGTTTTACGTTGCCTTCCCCCCCCCCCCCACTCACCCAGCTTCTTCTATTGTACTTCTTCTTTCCGACCATGTTGCATCGTGCCGCCACTTGCCCCTCCCTCTCCTACGCCGCCTTTCCTAAGGCCTTTCACGGCCCGCGGCTTCCGCGCTATCTCTCTGATTCAGACGCCAGACGGCGCTGGCCACACATCCACCTCGAGGCCGCGCTGACGCTCCCTCTCTTCGCCCTCTGTAGCCGGCGCTTCGTCATTTCTCCGTCCCGTGGCCGCTTTTGCTGCTGCATCGTCTTTCTCCTTCCCGCGTGCATTCGTGCGTCCATAACCAGACCTTCGTTTTTGTTGCCTCGAGGTTTATTTATTTATTTTTGCTAGCTCCAGTGCGGAGCCTTTTTCCCCATCCTTACCCACTGTTTTTCTGCCCATTTTGCCTTCCAGCTTCTTGCCTCGCCTCCGTTTGTTTTCCCGTTTTTTTCTCCTCTCTCTCGGCTGGCGCCATTTCCGTCGATATTTTTCATCCTGCTCTAGGGCCCTGCCATCTGCCCTTTTTGTGTCCTTGCTTGTGCTTGTGTGTGCACTAGCGTGCAGGTACGTATCTATGCGCTTTTTCGTTGCTACGCCTGACAGGGATGCGAGCTACCCAACGTGGCACTATTTTTCCTTTTCCTGGATTTGTTCTTCCTGCTAGCCATCTTTGTGTCAGAGGTTGCTGTTTATGGGAAAAGCCGGAAAACGAAACAAACACAGTAACAAAGAAATGGCAAAACACAACATTGCTCCCATTCTCTTGTTACCCATCTTCGCTTTTTCCTTGTGGCCGTTCGCTTGGTCGTCTTCCCTCGGCGCGTAATGGTCTTTGTCTTTTGCCCTTTCTTTCCGTTTTCTGCTACCCCTTTTAGCGCGTCAAGCTGGACGGTCTTCCCTCGCAGGCCCGCAGATAGCGGCGGTCCCGGTCGCTCGGCGTGCCGCCAGAGCCCGTAGACAGTTATGAAGAACCCGCCGTTATTGCTGCAATCAGGAGCCGAGCCCGTCTGCTCCTTCCGAGCGCGGGCGAAGTAAATATCGGGCGCAGCCCAGTAGGAAACAAAGGCGCCGGCGAAAAAAAGACGACAGCGGCGGCTCCTAAACAAAAGGTTGGCTGCACACACACACACACACACACACACACACACACACACACACACACACACACACACACACACACACACACACACACACACACACACACACACACACACACACACACACACGCACACGCACACACACACACGCACGCACGCACGCACACACACACACACACACACAAAGGGGGGATATCCGCCGTTACAGCCAGATCCGTGACGAAGCTGCGTGTGTGTGAGAGAGAAGAAGCAGAGTCGTCTGCTCCGCCTTGTCGGAGCAGACGACTCGAAAGCGCTTGCAGACAACGAGGGACATGATCTGTTCCTTCCGCAGAGATATTAAAAGAAAGCGGCACGGACGGGACTCCCAAACGCTCGACAGTACGGGCTAGTCGTGCACACGCTTGATAGATCGCCAGAGAGTATACGCGGACGCAGTGAGAAACGTTGAGACCGCGATGAAACGGTGCGGCATCAATCTAAGTGATTTATTTGCTCGCGCTAACACGAGCGATCGGTGGCCTACAGCGGGAAATAAACGATGGTAATAACTCTTTTACTTTCATCTTGCCAAATCAGGAGAGTTGGAAAGAATAAAGCAACTATAAATGACTTGACTGGCTTCGACGTCGCCGCCATACCATCAAGAAGAAGGCGATACGTTTGACAAGCAAACGACCATTCATGTTGCAATGCGACGATTGCAATGTGACGATTGCAGTGCAAACCATTTCCAAGACAAACGCTGTGTGGCCGCCCTTTATTGCCTAAACAATTTATACGGTATTAGATTCATCAATAATATGCTCAGTAAGAGTTTCTTCAGTTAAATACTAATTGACAAGGCATCGCATGTCTATGCTGTAACAAGGAGCACTACCACGCTTAAAATGGGCGACACGAACAGTGGTAGTGCATCTAATATTTTAATTGTCCTTCTAAAGACCCCAAGCGTGCCTTCGCAAAATGCGTTGCTTCGGACGATCATCAGAGAACGCCACATATCGGGGGAAGCAAAATTGCAGCCAATGGCTCTGGTTTTTGAGCTCGTTACTTACTCGCCGTGGTGCATTAGAAGTTATGGTGTTGCGCTGCTAAGCACGAGGTCGTGGGATCGAATCCCCCGTGTGGTCAAAATTAACCCGGAATGCCGCACAACAGCATGCCTCATGATCAAATCGTGGTTTTGGCAAGTAAAACATCATAATTCAATTAAATGAATTCCTTACTTAGGTTCCGAGTGCGGTGTTTCAGCATTTAGCCACTGTAGTTCTGTCTATTTAATACATGCAAGATTACAGGTGCAAACCGACATTAAAATGGACTCCTGCATCTTGCACACAATGTGCTTAAAATTGAGGTAACCAGACGTATGCATTGAGCCCCTCCATCAAGTTTGGCGGCTACTTGTGAATGGCATACATACTTCTCACATAGGCAGCACACTTAAGGGGAGAAAACAGAACTAGCAGATTGTGGCCTTTCAGCATTTCTGACGGACATCCTCTGCTACCAGCGGCTACACAAACCGAGGAGCATAATCATATCGCAAGGCATGCCGTCGTAATTTCTTAATGGAAGATGACCAATTGAAGATGGTGTGATGTCCGTGTCTTTGCCTAGTGCCCTCTCTAGGATGTCCCAAAAGTACTACTACTACCCTCACTGCCATTACTACTAATAATATTAAGCCGTACCCTGTTATAACGAAGTCTCATCTGACATGATATCATCGTTATATCCGATATTCGTTGTAAGCATAACTTTTTTATGAGCTGATATCGGGGAGAACTACTTCAGCACGGCTTCGTCGTGTCTGGTAAATATATATACACGTTCGTTATGTCGAGGATCGACTTACTACATTTCAGTTACTTTAACATAACTGCCCTGGTGCACATTATAGAGACGACAGGCATCAGTACAGTTGTGTTAACGTGAATCAATAGCAGAAGCGTGCTACACAGATCGATCTACGTGCAGAGAAACAATCAAACGTACGTCTGCTTTGGCCTAGCTAACTTCTTTAAGATGTGATACACCGCATACCAAATAAGCCGAAGCTTGAACTGCGCAAGTTTTCTAAACGTTCACCGCGCCAAAACCTCCCAAATACAAAGTAGTGCTTTGAAATCCGTGACATCACACTTACGTGCCAGCGCTGGTGTTTGAGAGTGAAATTAGAAAAAAAAAAGAATGAAGAAAGGGAAAACGGTGAAGTTTGGCCTTCTTTTCACATGCTAATTAATCAACTTCGCACTCGAATATTTAATGAAAACAGTCTTGAAAGATTTATTAGTATAAACTGTTTGTATTTTTTTCCTGAGTGTCCAATTAAGACGAAGCTGCAATCAGAGTCTCTGTAACAGCTTTCCCTGCAGAAAAAGAAAATAAAGGAAGTGAGGTCCTCTCGCATATATAGAAGAGCTGAGCTTGCTCTTGACTTTCTAGTTTCTTTATTAGTCTCAACTGAATTTGCTTCTTGTAATTTTGAAATGTTGCCGGTTCCATCTCCTCACGCAGCTGACTGTTTTCTCCACGAAACCACGCTTCCTAGGCTCAGACCTTTTGCCAACGGGATTTATCTAGCTTCGAGGGTGGAGAAGGTGTGTGTGTGTGTGCGAAGAGCTTATCACTTTTCTCTCAATCACGTCACGCTTCCTCCCAGCTGGCCCCGGTTTTCTTTCTGCGCGCGCTGCAGAACGACGACGGTGTCTCCGCGGTCTCCGCCTCTTTCTTATACGCTTAATTGAATTCGAGCGCCTCGTCAACTTTCAGCCGCGCAAAATTCTGCACACACGGTTTTCATTTCTTTTTTTCTACCGCAGTTTCGACCAGCCGTCTGCCCGCTGAAGCCACCAGAGACAACTCGAACGTATTGCTTGTCCTTAGAGCCTCCGACAGTCGCCTGTGTGGGCAGTGGAGATTATGAGTTAGCCAGGCCTAACCATCGGTCTTTTCTTCTACCTAACGCGTGATTGGCTAGGTCGCGAAGTTTTAATTAGGCGAGCCATGGGCTTCTTTACAAAGTTTAGACGGCCAAGAGAAAGAAGCGAGCTTACATCTGGCAGTATGTTTTTTTTTCTTTTTTTTATAAATGCGCCGATGGAGGAAGAAGCTTAGACGTTAGTGGCCTAAGCAAGACGGCCATCTTCTGCCCTCGGTCGCACCACTTGCGCAAACCTCTTAAGTACGCGAACTGTGCATAGGCCTTGAAGTATTAAGCATTTTTTATTTTAATTACATGGTACTATGGACGTTTTCTTCCGGCGAGGAGGAAAGGGTGCGGGGAGAGACTTTCCTCCTCTCTGGCCTTTGCAAGCCGGCTGTGGCACTGCTTGAATGTGTTGCGGTTCCGTGTTGCAGAACCATTTGAAGATGCTTTAGCTCGTTCTCCGTGAAATTTAGCTTACGTCAGTTCATACAAGGTCGTCACAGAACCTCTGTGTAGCAGCTTTTCGGTGCAGCAGTAACTACAGTATTCGGAACTGTTTCTTGGCTGTGCAAACGTGCGACGTACGTCATCAGCCACGGCGAGTGTACGGTTTGTGAACTGTTTTGGCTGTATCGGTTCTCATTCGACAAAAAAGACATTTAGTCTGTGAACTGCAGGCGAGAATTGCGAAATATCCGCGCCATCCGATCACTTGGCGTGGGAACTAAAACACGAGCGTGCATGCTTGTGTGCGGTCAACCCAGTGGAACCCTGAAACATCTAAGCGCCCATCGTTATAAAACATTTCCGGCAGCCATCGGCATCGCTCTCACGTTTTTCGAAGTTGGTAAACTTGAAATCACTACGTAACGTATGCGTTAGCTTCAGGTATGAGGACGATGGTGTTGCTCGAAATGAGTGATCACTGCCGTTGGTAAACCAGCCTGATACACATCTAAGCTGTGTTTTTCGGTATTGTGTGTTTTGCGCTGTAGAGAGAGAGAGAGAAATGGATGCATAGAAAAGCAGGGAGGTTAACCAGGGGTAGTTCCGGTTGGCTACCCTGCACGGGGGAAGGGTTAAGAGGGATAAAAGGAGAAAGATTGTAGAAGGGGGAGATAGAGAGACGAATTCCCAAGGGGACAGCATGAAAAAGAATCCGATGGCAATTTGTGAGGACAGAATTTCCGTAAGATGGGCGAGTGCATCGTAGGTGATGGAACGAACACGAAAGAAAAGAGAACGAAAATCAGTTTTCTATATCTTATTTCGCGAAAAAAATAATCATAAAAGGAAAGCACGGGCTAACGCCGCAATAATACCTCGCATGGTCATTCTGCATGCGCGGACCATGCGTTATATAGAAAAGATTTATAACCCAGCATCTACCACTGCTTAGGGCGCTCGTGGAGTCCGCAGTCAGTCGCTCACGAGTCGAAAGGTGTGATTCGCTCTGTACAGTATGCTCTTATCACTAAGCGAAACTATTTTTTTTTCGTGGGCGGAAACACCGTACAACAGGCGAGGCAGTCGCACAATGTGCCTATAGAAAACAATTTGGAGGCTCGTAAAAGCAAACGGCACAACTTATTCCGTAGCAGAATGGTATGCGTACGCACGCCATTAGGACCATCGCACGTTTGGTAACTACTCATTGCTGTTAAACCACAGCTTATAACCACAGTGAAAATACTGGAGTGAGGTCGCGGAAGTGAAACTAATTTTCAGAAACACTCGCCGACGCTGATTGTATATATAGGCTCAAACAGGGGTGCACACGTCAAGCTGGGTGCTCCGTCCACCTCAACGCTGCAGGAACTCCGGTCACGCTGACTTAAATCACATCAGCACGTCTCACAGCACTGTTTCGCACAAAGAAGATGCCACGTCATAATAAATGGACAGCGCGAGCGCGAAAACAAGCACCAGAAACCCGACAACCGAGCACATACCTGTCATACGTCACGGAGCGCTCGGCCAGGCCAGCATCACGGCGCCACAAAAAGGGTCTATACGTTGGTCCCTTCAGCTGGCGAAGTCATTCTTGTTCTCTCTCTTTCTCTCTCTCCACACACACACACACACACACACACACACACACACACACACACACACACACACACACACACACACACACACACACACACACACACACACACACACACACACACACACACACACACACACACACACACACACACACACACACACACACACACACACACACACACACACACACACACACACACACACACACACACACACACACACGCGTACGGCGAGGAACAGAAATTATCTGGAAATATAACTGCCCCAGTTTCTCAGTAGCGAAACTGATCATGCGACGGACTTGTGCATCTGCGCATGCGCGTACGACGGTTGCCAAGACAAGGATCATTAGATGTGGCGTTCAGATGGTTGTGCATGAGGTCACGTGCTCGATTCTTCACCGTGGTTGCCATATACCGATGGGCGAGCAATGCAAATGTGCACACGCGCGAACGCAAGTTCGAAAGCACATTTTAAATGTTCCAGTAGTAAAAATAATCCCGGGCCCCCCTTCGCGGCTTATCAATCAATCAATCAATCAATCAATCAATCAATCAATCAATCAATCAATCAATCAATCAATCAATCAATCAATCAATCAATCAATCAATCAATAAATCAATCAATCAATAAATCAATCAATCAATCAATCAATTAATCAATCAATCAATCGAGAAGTTCGTCAGAGACTGTCATATTCATGCAATTTCAAAGGAACGCAAAATATTGCGCAGGCCGCATATGGGGAAGTGACGTCAGCACAAATATTGCGTAAGGATAAAAAAATAGAAAGGAATACACACTCATCAAAAGAACATGCGAAAAAAGAGAAATGAATGACGAGTCGTAGAACATAGCGCGGAAGAAAGAAGCAAAACGCGGCAACTTAGGAGCGCCGTGGAATGTTGAAAAGAAGTATTAGCCTTATCGCCGGCTGGCGAAGAAACTTCACAGCGCCGCCGTTAAGAGCGACGACCCGTATCGGCCGTGGAGCGAGGACGTGGCGGTGATAAGGCCCTCGCGCGCCTCTCGGTTTCCTTTCTTCTGTTCCTATCAATTTGAGAAAGCACGCCCAGAGTTGCTGCCGCTGCTTGCGACGCAGCCTTCCACTCGCGCGGAGCCTCGTATAAGCCAACCCCCGCTTTACGATTATTTTTCTTCGGGCTCAGAATCACTTTCTCGATTTATGCGCGCTCTACATCAAAGCGTGCCCTTCCGTATACGTGGCGTAACCTCGTGCTCTCCTACAGCAGGGCCACGCACCAGGAGAGAGAAGATTAAGGGAGGGGGGGGGGGACCGTTGCACGCAGCGTATTTTCGGCGCATTTTGAGCGTCTATAGCCGCTGGGCGTCAGCGCGTGCATTTGACGCTGCGCGACTGCCGAGCAGTGATCGCAGCCATGTGGTTACTCGGTTGAAAGCTGATAACCCCTGGCGCGGGCTTGCCGGTCTGGATATAAACTACATCGCCGTCGTTGGGGCGCTCTAAGAGGACGCACTCGTAGACGCGCTGACGCCAGCGGACGTCTCACCGAAAGCACCGCGCAAATGCGTTTTTTTTTTCTCTTCCGGTTTAAAGGCCGAGCAGATAAATTGCATCCTCTCGAAGCTGCGACTAAGCACCGAGGGAAGAGAGAGAGAGAGGTGAAGGGCTCGGGATTACTCCTGGCCATTTGGAGCTCATTTGCGGCATGCATGAGCCACGGACGCCGACTTTTTCCAATGCACCTTTATCCTTTCCTTATGATGAGCTTTTCATGATTTTATAATGTGCATACAAAATATCAAAGTTGCAGTTCACATGGCGGCCCAAGGACCAAGACAGTGCACTTAATGTATAGAACGTATGATTAATGCTTCTTTTTTTTTTTTGAAGAAGCCACATTTCTTTCAAGGTGGAACGTAAAATCCGGGGCCGCAGCTACAGGAGGAACAAATACCCCAAGTTTTACCGCGAAAAGCAGTAATATCCTAGCAAAACGAGTTGGTGAATGCGTAAAGTAATTTTGTGGCGTAATGTTCAAAGTGCACGCCTGAAATCATCTTCATAAGAAGGAAAAAAAAAGAATAATAGCCACTCGAACAACTGAACACGATATGTGCGGTTTGGCGCTTTGAGATACCTATTTAAATATTTCCTTCTGGAAAGCGACTCGTCAATGATCCTGTGTGCATTCGTCATTCTACAGTGCGTCATAAAACAACATGAGGGTGCCAGAGTGTCTGCACGCGGCATGCGATATGATCGACATTACGGGGTTAACCGATCGACGTTACACGAACACAGTTGAGGCCCGTAACGAGATGCGTAAAGGAGTCAGGGAAGCCACACTGTACGACCAGTTCCTCGTAACGGTTTGTTAAACAGAGGCCGTGACTCGAAAGCACGGTTGCCGTGCCGGAGTCCGTGTCTCCGCGGAGCATTAGCGAGATTAGTTCGGTAAGCCGCGTGTCACAGGTGTGTTCTCTGTTTGGCTCTTTCCTTTTCTCCTTTTCTTTTACGTGCACAGACATGTGCAAAACAAAGCGATCATCGAAGAGTTGCATGCTCGACACGAATTTTCTTTCGGCGTCGTCTTTCATTGCGATCTGACAAACCGCTCGGGAATTCCCCCACTCGGAGGCGATAAGGATTGGACAGACCGATTGGGATCACCGCTTCGAAATACAGCACTCAGAAAGGCCGAGTACAGAATGAACGAAACGAGGCAAATGGTGCGCGGAATTCCTAGTGTGATTCTCGAGGGAATTTCCAAGCGTCAGAATTGAAACGGGAGGAATACATAAGATGTTCCAAAGAAAGAAAAAAGAACGAGAAATGTATAATCGCGTGAGAAATCATTTACCAATGAGGTAGGAGTTGGGCTTGACCGGAAGAACAAAGGAAAACCAAGATGAAAAGACGCGAAATATCAACGGCAGCTTTGGTGGTTATTCGACAATTGGGAGCAATATGTCGTAGGGTATTCAACCCAGGATCGACAAGTCCTTTTTTTTTTGCCTTGAATCCACATTCCTACAAGAAGCGTGCTACCGTCTTTCCACGGCTCTTTCTCACTCACCCACAGACGCAAACACGCAACAAAGGAAAATAACAAAAAAACGTATATCAAAGCTTTGTTTCCTATTGAGGCCGCCGAAGAAAGCCATCCAGAGAAGGAAAAGAGCGATTTCCCCACGCAATCCCCAATGTCTTACGCGCATTCGAAAGACCTGAGGGGTCCGGGAGACGGCTTTCCGAATGCGACACACGCTCTCTCCCTCGCCCGCGTTTGGGTTTTTCCCCCCTCCAACCGCCTGGCGGGTGGCGTCGGCTATTATGCCGCGAAGGCGATCAATCGCGCTGCTGAACTCCGCTGCGCTGCGTCTCGTCCTGGACCAGAGGCACACGACAGCGCACGCTACAGCAGCCGCCTCCGATCGTCCCCCCGTAGGGTGCTGTGGTGTAACAAAGACGGCGGCCGCCGCCACGGAGAACCAGAATGGTACGGGAGAGTAGGGACAACCGCGCAGTACCCGTCATGGGAGCATAACGTGCCCGTCCGTCGCTCCCCTTTCTAGCGCTAGGGAACGCGCCTACGCATTTCTGTGCGCGTTCTCTTCCCTTTCCACAGATTCTCTCCCTGCGCGTTTTACCCGCGGCTTCTTCGCGCGTTCCTTTTTACTCGTATGTTCTTTGTTTCTGCAGATGACGACCGCGTGCACGCAACGCGTGCCTACATTGCTGGAATTTGGGAGTGCGAGGCAAACGAGGGTGCCTTGGGGTTTGTGTGCAGATATATGTGTTTTACGCGAACGTGTGAGTGAGTGAGTGAGTGAGTGAGTGAGTGAGTGAGCGAGCGAGTGAGTGAGTGAGTGAGTGAGTGAGTGAGTGAGTGAGTGAGTGAGTGAGCAAGCGGGCGAGAGCGTGCGTCTGTGTTTGAGTGTGTGCTTCATCGATACTGAAACAAGCAAATAAAAAAGATACGTGACGAACAAGAACAAAAGAGGACAATGCGTTTGGTATCGCCGCGTAGCTAATTAGCATGTTCTCTCACAGGATGATGTTAAGGGGGAGACGAGCACTAGACGGATAGCTAAGCATTCGCAACCTCATCGAGGGAAACCATGTCCTTTAAAAATGTATGGAACACCCACTGCTCTCCCCTCCAGCATCCGGAGACCGGTGTGATGGAACAGGTGCACGCAGCGTGGAAGGCAGGCGTGTTCCGGATGCATTCCTCCATCCTTTCCATGAATACGAAACAAAGGAGGGTGCGGGGGATTATCTTGCAATTGTGAGGCGATGCTTTCGCGTGGGCTCACTACATGCCACAGGACCGCGTAACGCAATCAATACTAATACAAACAAACAGTGGCGGGCGGGAGCAGGACGCTGGAGAACGCACTACTGAAGCTGTTTTCAACAGATGAATTGGTGAAAGTTTGTGTTACTCATATAGGTTAGATGATGAAACCTGCAACGTAAAGAAACAAGTGTCTTGAAAGAGCTAAGTTTGGGCATGTTGGTATTCGGTAACTTTTACGTTTTTAGCGCACGAGAAGGGTCGAGAGACAGAAGTACGACGCGGACACAACGCTATGTCCGCGTCGTACTTCTGTCTTTCGACCCTTTTCGTGCGCTAAAAACGTGAAAGTTATAGAAAAGAAGTAACGCTAGGTCCATACCGAGCAGAGTATCAAGGATGAAGTCTATACAAGCAAAGTTTATGCTGAAACAAACACCAAGCGCGAAGCTAGTCTCTGACGCTACAATGAGGTCACTTCAGCGGAAGGAAAACGCAGTAGGGCAAGGAATAGGCGAAAGCGACAAGAAATACGGGCGACTGCGTAAAAGCAACCGGTAAGTCGCTAAGCCTACAACGCGGCTGTTGACAGTCCCGCCCCACGATATCGTTCTCACTTTTCTTTTTGCAATAATCGGAACCCGTGTATACTGGTCACTCCCTCGAGAATCGAAATAACGCTAAGGACCGCACTTCGACAGGCGCCTCGAATTTGTCGAAGTTGCAGCGGCGGTCGGCCACGGCTTACCCGTCCACTCTCGACGTGATTTCGAAACAAAAAAAAAAGACCTTCCCGACGATCGCCCTGAACGCTTGAGTTGCCCGGAAGCCATCAAAACACGCCGTCATGACCCAAAAGGGGCAAACCTCGGCGGCGAGCGAACTTCATGGCTTGCCAGGTGATTATCTGTATCTCCGGGTCAGGCGTCGGCAGGCTGGGAGCAGCGCGGCGCGCGTTAGGAGGCGGCGAAATTACCCGCCGTTTCGATGATTGCCCGGAAGACGTGCTGAGAGGGCGCCCCGCCAACGAAGCGATGCTTGGGCCGTCGCGGACGTCGCTGGGAGCAAAACAAGATCGACCGGCGCTGGCGGAATGGGCTGGAGTGGCGAGCGCTGTATCCACACACGGTGGTATATGCGTTCTACGGAGAGGAAACGTCCTAAATAACGCGCATGGAGGGCACAATTGGTACCCGTTGTGATGTCAAAAATGAGGTATACTGAACGATAGATAGATAGATAGATAGATAGATAGATAGATAGATAGATAGATAGATAGATAGATAGATAGATAGATAGATAGATAGATAGATAGATAGATAGATAGATAGATAGATCAGACAGAAGGCTGTAAGATGGCAGATAGGCTCGTCGATTTATTCTTATCAAATCGAATAAAATAAACGCTCATACGATTATCTAGCTTCGCCTCTGTTTCTGCGGGCCTGACCGAGTCTCCGAAGTTGCTTTCTATTGTACAGACAGTGTGAACTCAGGTTTATGAGCGTGTGTGCACTTCTTCCCACTGTTGGTGCAGGATTTAATCCTGACCGGCTCCGTTCTGTTCTCTTAGATGGGCCGCTGTGTAGAGAGTGAGCAAGAAGAGCCTTCCGCTACTTCCTTCCTCTCAGCGCTTCAACAAACTGAAATATTGTAAACGAAAGCGGTAATCATAATGACGATAAGCTTACCACGACCGAACGTACAATCAACATCTAGCTGCTGCTCACGTCGCTACCCAAATGCGAGAGGCACTTCGGAGTCTTTATTATTTGATTAAAGAGTGATCCATGTAATAACACGGACAGGAGGCTTCAAATCTGAAGTACCGCAAACATCTTCTTGCCGTCGGCGCAGACTATATAATTTCGTCTTTTCTAGAGGTGGACGTCCTTCTTCCGTTGTTCGCACGATGTCTAAGCCTACCCGTTCGTTCGCACGTGCCTTACAGACGGGTGAAACCGGTATACGCGCCGCTTCTCCTCAACGGTATACCGTGTCTGGGTCCTCGCTTAACCGTAGAGCGCGCCCTTCCCTTCTTTTTTTTTCGGCCATTTCTATCTCAATAGCTCCTCCGCGAAGACGAACGCGACGACGACGGCTCCCCCCGGGGGGAAACGCCGATTCATCAAGAGGACGCTGCCGCCAGCGGTCGCCTCTGCCGTCTTGCCCGTTCGTTTCCTTCTCCTACTTTTTAATCTCGACGTTGCTGCGAGGCAGCGTGGCGTCGCTGCCTTACGCTTCTGCAATCCCTGCTCGTCCCGCTTTCTGACTGCCGCCTTTCGCCTTGAATTCCCCCTTTCTTTAGCTGTTGTTGACTCCCCGTTGCGCGCAACAAAAGAAAGAAAGAGAGAACGAATGAAAAGTGAAAGGAAGGAAGAAACGTTTCTGGAATCTACGCTTTCTTGGGCAAAGACGATGCCCCCATTGTACCCCCATGCACCGACGGAATTTCTCGCGAAATCTCTTCTTCCAGCAGCGGCAGCGCTTTTGTGTCAGACCTCCATTTCGCGACGTTCCTGCTGCTCTGCACGTCGACTTCGCGCTGGATTCTTTCTCGGGCACTTTCGAATCTTCTTGCAGATAGATTATATATGAGGCCCTGTGTGTTCTGCGCCCGTGTGGGTCTCGCTAAACAGGTGAACTGATATGAGAAAGTGCACGAATGGGCGTGTATGCGCACGCGCATCCTCTCTGGTCAGATTACGGGGGACATGAAAGATGGATGCGGTATTCGCAGCCCGAGTCGAAATTTATGTGCGCGCAGTCGTAGCCAATGTCGCTCCCTGTGTTTGTTGAATTACAGTCGTGAGCAAAAGGAATATTAGACTGAGAGCAATGTACGTAAACGGTGGCTCGAGTAACAGGAATACGTGACGCTGCGTCGACTTAATCACTCTGCAAACGGCATAAAGGTTCCGCACTGCAGCCCTCTGATTGGCATAACCACAGAGGTGAAAGTTCCGGATGCCCTTGCGGTGAGTAATCACGCCGCACTTTGAGAACAGTCCACGTGCACTTATTCAATCGCAATTGCGATTCAACCGGCTGGTAAGCGACGCAAGAACTTTGACGGACTGACATATCGACCGGTGCACGTTTAACAACCATAGGTGGGCAAACGCGAGTGCCACTCCGATACGGCTTCATTCAAAACCGAAGGGTAGACGTTGAAACGCTAAAACAAACCTGTTAACCATGTGGGTACAGCCTTTTTTTCGACTGCTCCTTAGTTTCCACTGTCTTTTCGTGCCTGTTCGGACGCGCGCCCGGTTAACCTCCCTGCTTTTCCTCTCTCTCTCTCTCTGTCTCTCTCTCTCTCCTGCCTGCTGGTTCAGCGAACAATCCATGATGCGTAGAAGGTTCTTCATCATCTGTTTTTTCCCTTACATGATTCATCAACAGTTCATAACATCAACATCAACAGTACCCCGCACCTCCACCACATTGTTACGCGAAGGACGAGTCAGTAAGACGAGCAACTATTTCCAGTTTATATTTACAACAGCGGTTGCAACGCTGACCGGTTACATTCACAGCGCGAGCCCAGTTCGTTCTTCCTCCTCTTTTCTCGAGTTATAGCGCCCACGCGTCTCGTTCGAACAAGCGAATACCACACACGCGTAGCAATATCTTAGTCTGTCAAAGTGCGGACCAACCTGCTTCGCCAGGGCTGCCCTGATGATACAGGGCACTCAGATAGATAAACTAACATAACTTTTTTGTATATTTAGATGACCGCACCGGCGAGAGCAAAAGCAATACACAATGTTTCTTCCTTCCAAGAGTTGCTCCTGGAGACGCAAGAATTGTGCTGAAAACACAAAACGAGCGCACTCAGGAGTGACGAGGGCTATGCGAGGGTGGCTGCCCCAGCTATCTCGGGAAACGGCTGTGAAAGGTTTAATCAAGTGCTGTAATTGCAACCACCCGAGGTTGCTGTCTTCATTGAGCGTGTTCGGTTCCTCCGGATATCATCAGCTTAAAGCTTACATACTGGGGTTTCACGCTCCAAAAGAACAATATGATTACATCAGGCACGCCGTAGTGGGGGTACTCCGAAATAAGTGTGGCCACCTGGGGTTCCTTAACGTGCACGCGATGCATGGTACACGGGTACACGTCGTTTTCAGAAATTACAGGCGCGTTTGAGAGCAGCGTATGATAAGTGAATTTTGTCTGCTTTAAATTTATTATCAGCTGCCGTTTATAACTGAGCAATGAAAATGATACGTCTCCTAAGACGTATCGTATGGATAGCTGAGGTATAAGGTTGTATGCTTCACCGTAGAGCTTTTAGAAGTTTTGCAATTTTTAAGAAGACTGCTAAAAATTCCCCGGGGTAAATAAATTAGATGCTTTCTGCAGCTACTAGATATTGTTTCTTCTGAATGAAAAAAGCTCATTTAAATTGGTGTTATGGTTTACGAGAAAAAAAATTCTCCGTTCTTGTGCATCTGCATAGGAGGTCCCGAGCTAAAGCCTAAACCGAAGACATTGGGCCTAGCATTTTAGGTGATTTGAGAGCGTGTTCTATTAATCCAACTAATTCCACGATTAAGGCTCGTTGGACCCTGCGACCTTCCATTAGAACATGCCAAATGTTCTGTACGATTTCAATTCCAACACGAGATTTTCGAACCGCCAATTTCTTTTCGTCATATCGACAAAGCCAGAAAGCCAAAGTATCGAGATTACACTCGATGTTTCGCGCCTGCGCAGCAACGTGGACCTCACGCAGTGCAAGTGCGTGTCCCTGAGGTCATGCGCGGACAAGGAATTCTTCGCACATTTTGTTCATTTTTCTTCTTCGACAATTTATCTTTCGTTGGCTTATTCATCGCGACAAGCCTGACGACGAGGCAACAAACTAGCCTTTCTTAGGAAAGAAAGAAAAGAAAATGTAGCGAAAGCTAAAAACATAAATGAGACCCGAATCTCGCGTCTCGCAGTTTTAAGCATTCATGGCCGGAACCGGCGTAGTTTGCATATCTCGACGGGACATCGGCGGGACGGGACGGGCGTCCCTGTTGGCGTGTGCGATCGCTGCGCACCCACGACTCCCGTTCGCCCTCAACAAAGCTGGGAAAATGCGAATGCGAACTGCAACGACTACGCACGCCTTGCATATTTTTCCCTCTTTTTACCTCTTTTTTACCTTTTCTACCTCTTTCCCTCTTCACCTTTCCCCTCTTTCCCGCGTTTACGCCGTGAAGGGAAGAAAAATGGCGGGGAACACGAGCCTTAACCCATGGCCGCTGCCGCGCCCCCTACACCCTACCCCGCTGCCGCCCTATCGTTCGCGTCGCTTTTAAAACAGAGCGTTAACGCTCTTAAAATCGCAGGCACACTCGCCCGACTCTCCCCCATCCGTATCGAGCCGCTACACTTTCTCAGTGCAAGAACAAAATAACAAAAAAATATAGGAAGAGAAATAGTCGTACGGGTCTGCAGATGTAGTCAAGCCTAAACATTGCGAGGCATGTATGCGCGCTGGCCAAACTCGTATAAAGAAAAGAAAAAAAAATAAAGAGAGAGAGGGAAGTGGGGCGCTGGCCAAACACGTACAAAGAAAATGATAAAAGAGAGAGAGAGAGAGAGGGAAGCGGGGAGCAAAGGAAAGAGAGGGTCCGCGGCAAAGCGAGCTTCCTTGTTTTGAGTTACCTCCACGCTGCTTATTCCGCGAGCAAATGTAGACAGCGCGCGCGCGCGCGCGGGGATTTTGCACGAGCAATCCCCAGACACCGCTCGCTGTATCCGGCTAAGGCGAGGCTTACGTTCTCGCTTCCTCCGAAATTCTCGTGTCTGCCTCGCATTTTCTTTTTTCCTTTTTTTAAATCGTACTCCGGGCCCCCGCGTCTCTACAGCTCTTTCCAGGAGCTCGTTTTGTTCTTCCTTTTCTTCGCCTGTGTTATCTGCTTGCAGCGCTTCTCTTTGGGAGCGGCCCGCCTCCAGGGCTCCAGCATCGCTCCACGGCCGAAGCGTTACCTCCAACGCACCAGGGCCTTTCTCCTTCCGCTCGCGCGGCTGTTGAAAGCGCGAGTGCGAAGCGGAAGAGTCTCAAGGGGGAATGACGTTTTCTCTCGTCCGGATCGAGCTGGCGCGCCTGCAGCTCCTCGGTGGGGCGGAGTCTAAATCTTTAACGAGCGAGGTGGCGTCTACCCTCTCGGCTCGAGCTTCCCGACCGCGATGCTCTCCGACTCGTCGAGTTGATTCCGCGCCTTTTTTTTCCCTCTCAAGGTGGCACTCGCTGCTCGTACGTACCTTTCATCGCCATCAACCGATGAGGAAAGAGAGAGAGAGAGCGGTTGAACACGTCTTAATAAAGTTCAGTTTCTTTCAGCCAATTGAGCGGACGAGGCTAGCGTAGATGTCCGAGAGGTATCGGAATTGAGAAGTCACCACGGGGAGCTTGATATGCGTGCAAGCATGTGGAGGCGAGAAGGAGAGTTGGTTAAGAGGGGGGGACAAAAGAAATGTGTCAAGGCAAAAAGGAAATTTCCATTTTGCCTCGACGGGAAGGTGACACGTTACACAGCCAGCACGCCTGCCATCGCGCACTTAACTTTCTAACATTCTATTTTCTAATTGCCCAACAAATACACCAAATCAATTTTTCATCACTCAGTTAAGGTATCAACTGTTGCAGCCTTAACATCCATCCATCCATCCATCCGTCCACCCGTCCATCCATCCATCCATCCATCCATCCATCCATCCATCCATCCATCCATCCATCCATCCATCCATCCATCCGTCCATCCATCCATCCATCCGTCCATCCGTCCATCCGTCCATCCATCCATCCATCCATCCGTCCGTCCGTCCGTCCGTCCGTCCATCCGTCCATCCGTCCATCCATCCATCCATCCATCCATCCATCCATCCATCCATCCATCCATCCATCCATCCATCCATCCATCCCTGTCAAAAAGCCGGACTTTGACAAAAACTGGGGTAAAATGCTGTGAGTTCGCTTAACCATGAGCCAAGAAGCTGTTGTAAAATATATGAAAAAAAATCAAATGTTCGAATATTTGCGCATTTCTATGCAGTTAGAGTCGAATGCAACGAACCCGAATAAAACGAATTAAGCTTCATATAAAATAGGCGAAACTTATTTACCGATACTCATGGAAAACAACTCGCTCATAAAGAACAGTGCAATGGGTACTGTCGACCCTTACCGGCCGTGTTTATTTAGTGTCTATGGTGTTGGACTTCCAAGCAAGAGGTCGCAGGATCGAATCCATGCCACGGCGGCCGCATTTGGACGAGAGCGAAATGCGAGAACACCGGTGTGCTTCGATTTCGGCGCCCGTAAAAGAACCCCAGGTGGTCGAAATTTCTCGAGTCCATCCATACGATGTGCCTCAATCATAAATTGTGGTTTCAAAACGTAAGGCCCCCTAATTTAATCTTTTTTAATTGTCGATTCCGCGGTATGCCTTCTCGGGCTCGCGGAAATCGCCCGAAACATAATGACGCAATTTCTCTGTTCGATGTGTCACGCTGCTACTGTGCATTGGGTCGAGAGGACTGAACTAAGCAGATTTGCAAGATCTAGGAAACCGAGAAAGCCATTCCCTGTGACACTGAAGAAAAAAACACCAGAAGGTGCCGGAAAAAAAAATTAGTGGCTGCTACGCGTAGTTTCGGTTTCAATGATTGCTTGACCCATTGCTTTTTTCTATTTGAGACAAATCTGTATATAACGAGTGCTTCACAAAAGCTTGTTAATGTTTGTTGCAGAGGACGCTAGTTGGGTATAGCGAATTATCGGATACCGCTGGACCCCGATTTTACGTGGCCAGCGGGTAATAGTGCTATTTATTTGCAAACTATGTCTAGCGAAGAGAGCCAGCCTAAGGTTTGTCACTAAGGGCTTTAGGCAGCTCTGCTATATCTTGACAGCGATGATAGCCCATTCTGTTCCCTCTGCGGACTCAAAAAATCGTCTGAGGAGGCTGACAGCGTCCGAGATTTCACTGGCTGTCGCCAAACGGTCCATCTGGGCATCCGTGTCGTCAGTATTCCGACAGTTGTGCTGCACTGGCAAAGAGCCTCGCCAGGCCCACGTCAACAAAAGTATCCCTTGCGCCCAGGCCTGCGTCAGTCCTTTTCAGTGTCATTTCCCCGCGGAATGGTTTCGTAAAAATGGAGTACGAACGTGACCACTTCCTTCGTAAGACCGGATTCGCAAATGCATCAAACCAAATGGCGAAACACACGACGGATTTCGATTCGCTCGTAACACCGGGAAATTCGTAATGTCGGGGTTCATTCAACCGTACATCAAACTATACACTTAGCGCATTAGGCCTATTCGCTACGACCGGGACGTGCTATACTACACTGGCGTTCGTACAAACGCAGCTTCGTCTTCTCGCAACGCTCTCGCGCTTTCGTACGACGCGGGCGCCCGAAATCACTAGGAGTGAGGAGATCGCCGGTGTGCGAGCGAGTCACTACGAGTGAGAGAATACGAAATCCCGGCGAAAGAGAGACCGACGGACGGACGGACAGACAGACATGGCGCCGGTTTCGTTAATAATACAGAGCGGGCGCCGGAGAAGCGCGCGCCAGGCAGTTGGCCAACGCGGAAAAAAGGCGCGAACAACCGGCGCGCGCGAACCATGGGCCGGCGCGCCGCGGAAAACAACTAATTGAGAAAAATGAGCGCGCTCACCGTGGACACCTCGGGAGAGGCCTCTCTCTCTCTCTCTCTCTCTCTCTCTCTCCCTTTCTCTCTCTCTCTCTCTCTCTCCCTTTCTCTCTCTCTCTCTCTCTCTCTCGACGCCGCGTAAGTGCGGTGGCGCGTTGATCGATTGGACGGGTTGAATAGCGTGGCTGATGGGGGAAAGAAAAAAAAAAGAAATGAGAGAGAGAGAGAAAGAGAGAAAGAGAGAGAGAGGCAAAAGGGGCGAGTAGGCAGTGGTGATGGCGACGGAAAGCCCCCGGACGGATGCCTCCGGGAGAACCACCGAGTTTCCTAGCAAAATTACTGGACGGAACTGGCGCTGCGATCCCGCCGCTTTGGGACGTTTCCTGCGGCGTTATTCATTAGGCTTTATCGTTCTGAATTTCGAAGAAACGATAGTTTTCCAGACGCGTAAAGGAGGTTAGTTTAAGCTAACGCGAATACTCGCCGCAAACAGTTTCGTTTAATAACGGAACATATCGTTGGAGATGGTTAATCTGGAAAGCGACAGCGCCGATCGCAGCAAAAGATAAAAAAAAAGAAAGAAAAAGCACGAAGTTTAGTCAAACTTAAGTAGTGCCCGTCGCTCTTAGGTTGGCTGCACAGCCATCCTTGCGGCTACTGTAGACACTAGCGCCAGAGTTTCCTGTAGTGATCTGTCCACGTAAAAATCTGCCTAATATACGCAAGTTACGAAACCACCATCAATATACAAGAGAAACGTCCACCTTTTTGTTCTGAAACGTAATTTTCGCTGAAAGACAAGAACTTCGCGTTTTTCACTTCTTTCTTTTTTAGCCAGCAATTCCCAATTTTTGCCTGTCACGTGTTTTCTCGGCTACAGGTTGGAGGTCAGCTAGGAGTTTTTTCTATGGCTGCCAACCCCGCAAGCTGCGCGGAAGCCCCATAGCGGCCGTGCGACCAGGGCGTCAATGATCAGTTGTTACTGAGAACAGCCACCAAACAGCCGCAGTCAGATATGCTATGACGCCTGGTAGCCTCATGGGTGCTGTTTACACTGCACAGCGGCACAGGCTATCAGCCCCTTTGCAACAAGTCTCGCGTGCTTGCTATCGCTGTCATTGCGGCGCCCTTCCAGTGAAACAGTAATTACTACGAGGCTGTGCCCATTTATGGGCTTGTATTTCTGACTCTGCAGAGAAGCTGCCGTCCTGTGCTTCTTGGAATATACGTTTCTCTTTTCTGTTATCCTTCCGAAAGACGGATCAACCAACTTTATTTTAAAGGAAACTTCATGACGTAGCCGATTGGGAAACAAAAATAATATAAAGGACAGTGAACGAACGGGAAGAGTACGCCTGATGACGGTAATAGATGGCCCCGATGCGTCGGCTCGAACCACTGAGTTTATTACCAAAATTGCTACAAGGACCTCTGGCGCTGCGATCTCTCCATTATGACGTACACGATGGGTACCACATGGATTTGTCTAATTTTTTCGTACCTGTAGCTTCAAAAGTTTCTTGCAGTGATTATTTATTTTCAATCAATCTCAGTTTTCCTATCGCACGAAAGCAACAAGTTTCCGCCCACACGAATAGTCATGGCGAAGTGTCTCATTTATAACGAAACGTCGCGGTGAAGTTCTCCATTTGCAAAGTCACAAGGTTGCCCGACGCCCAAACGACGAATTGGAGGCGACTTTGCGTAACTACGCGCAGAAAATGAGCAAGCTAAGCAGCACGCCTTCCCGCGCACGTTCATCAAGAAAACTAAGTGCTGCTCGGGGGAGCGTTTTGCGATATGTTGGCTTCCTCCTCTCCGCGGAACCAAAGCGCTAGCTCCGGGCTCCGTTGCTGCGTATTGCCCATCGCCACTCCTGAAGCCTCGCATGCAAGGACAACGAAGTCTTCCGAATTTGCACGAGGAGTCACTCCCGCGCGGCCTGAATAATCATGGCTGAACAAACAGCTCCGGCAGACCTGGCACCTGGTATCGCATTAGTAATTTTTGTAGGAAAGCGCGGCGTCGACAGCAGCGGAACGAAAAATGACAACAAAAGAAAAAGAAAGGAGGAAACGGACGGGAAAGAGAGAAAGAGAGAGAGGGAGAGCACACTGGTGACGGTATAACGGAAAGCCCCGATGCGTCGGGCGCGGACCGCTCCCTCGCCCGTCCGTCCGTCGCGCACGCGTATGTGCTGTCCATTTCCCGAAAGGGGAAATATCGCGACCCGGCGAGTTTATCGCGGGACATTTGGAGGCGGGCGTTAATTGGGAAAGCGGAGAGTCCAGCGACGCCGCGACGGCGGGCCGCGGCGCACATCAACGCCACAACAGGGCCGCCGACTGCTGGCGGAAAGCCGCGGCCCACGCCGCGTCGCCTCAATTAGCGAACCGTTAGCAGATGACCTCGACGGTGGCGCCGCACTGTCTCGTGTTGGAGTCTGGTTGCTACGGCGGGGGGGGGGGGGGGGGGGGAGGGGAGGGGCAACCAGCCGAGCCCGACGGTTAGGCGTTTCGAAACTGCCAGTTTGTGAAAACTGATGGTATATGCGAATTTCACACGTACCGTGACACGTAAGGAAAACGAAAGCATCAAACTATTCCAGTTTGAGCACCCAAGTAGCTTAATGCGGAAGTTTCGAGTTTGAACGATCGTTTTCGGGACACCTCGTTTCGATTCTAGCGCGCCTGTTTAAACCAGCGCGAGAGTGGGCGGTTATAGTGGGCATTTTCGCAATTCTAGTGTACAGAGATAATTCATCGGACAGGGAGCAGCAGTGCAGAGAAAAGATGCAATGCACGAACTTTTCGCAAGAAATTTTATTTTTTAATTACTGTATTTAACGCCCCAGAACGGCTCTACCACGAGAGACTGGTTGAGTTTCTCTTTTCGAGAAAAAAGAACAAAGAAACAGTTAAGTCATAGAGGCGTTCATATCGGAAGGCTAAGAGACAGAAGCTTCTCCTAAAAGTCAGGTATCATTAATAGGCATCGCATTGGTGTACCTTGGAAGCACGTACCATTGAAGTGAAAAACAATCATGGCTCCTCGATTCCTCAATTCCTCGCCCTTCTATATACAATGGAGCCGGTGACCCACGTAGAAGGGGCCACCAGCCCGCACAACATCCCGTGCGTTTTGTTTCAATAAATTCATTTGCAACTCCCCACCCGACAATGTTAAACGCCTCACACTCGTCTCGTCTTCAACGGCGCAGTTTTGAATAGCGCTGTGAGAAGCCGTAACAGAGAGATGAAGAGAGGGAGGGGGAGGACTACAATCACACATCTTTCTCCGATAAGCAAGCGACCCGTGAGACAGCTGACACGCCATCAATGTAGGACACACGTAACGCAAGAAGCAAAATTGGAGAAATTCGCTCGTATAGAGGCTACGCACGGCCCGGATCATTTCCTTGGCGAACCTGTTAAGCCTTTCGGTAGAAAAACGGATCCCGACCGTTTCGAGAACAAAACAAGAGCAAACAAGAAAGAAAGTTAACTAGTGAACGCATCCCTGTCCTTGTACTGTCACGACGATTCTCGCTCCCACGATGCCGAAGCGGCGGTCCTCGAAATGAAGCTCTTCTAAAAAAAGAAAAACGAAGTTTCGAAACTGTTTCAACTGCAGGAGAAACCCCTCGTCACAGCGAAAAGCCCACACACGCACAGCGGCCCATTCCGTGTCGCCAGGAAGCGCGAAGGAGGGGGGGGGGGGTGCTCAATAACCACGGCAAATGACGCGGGCCCCTTCGTGGAGATCAGTCGGCTTCAGAAATGAGAAGAGGGAACCGAAGAGGGTAAGAAAAGAAAAAGAATTGAGCCAGAGAGAGAGAAAGCAGCGCTGACAGAAAGCTAGAGAGAAATCAATACAGGAGTCGCTCGAAACACGTGTTCGAAGCACTTCGCGCTTTCCTCGACAGCGCAAAAAAAAGAAAAACAACGGCAAGACAAACTGACCGAGCCATTTTCGAGTCGCGCGGATATAAAAGGAGTCGGCACGTACATACAGCGCTCGAGTCGACTTCGGGAAGCGAAATTCCTCGGGAAGGAGCTTAGTCGTCAGCGAGTATTATGGCGTATGTAGCACACTATATAGAGAGAACGCGGACTTGTTATGGAGCTCCTCGGGCCACCCCGGTGTGGAGTGTGCTCACTATACGCCCTATCCGGCCGAACGAATGAACGAACGAACGAACGCGGCAGGGAAGAAAACGAGCGGAGCTCACGGGTCTGAGAAATAGCTCCATCTCGGTTCCCACACGCTCTCACCTCGCTTCATCTCTTTCTTATTGTCTCTGCTGCTGCTTGCTTGCCTTTCTTTTTCACCCGCTTCCTGTCTCGAGTCCGGCGGTTTCCATTCCTTGCCGCTGCAAAGCTCAATGCTCGTGACACGTACGAGTGGCACTTTGACACTTTCTTTGTGTCTCCACATCTCGTAACTCATAATACCACGGTGCTTTTATCCCCTTTCTTGCTTCTCTTCTCTCGCTTTCTTTCTTCACCTATCGCCCCCCAATCATCTGCGAAAGTACTTTCTCCGTGTGGATTCCGATTCGAGAGCTTTTCCCCAAGAACCAACTGACGTAAACGACAGAAAGAGGGAGAGTGTGTATTAGTGAGCGAGTGTGTGTGCGCGCGTAAATGGGTGCGTATCCACGCGCACTGAAATTTATCTTCCGTTGCCGGCCCTCGCCCCCACCCCCTCACCCCTGCTTCGCAACACCAATTACTCATGTGGTGTTCGGCTGCGGCATCGACATTCGCGACTTTGAAATGACCTCCGTTAGCGCCGAATAGGACACAGTGAGAACACGAGTAAGGTGCCCTCAAAAGCAGCGCCGCCGGCTCGGCTGGCGGCAAGTGTGTCTCGATGTATTCGGAAAACGCGGTGCGATGTAGACCGACCGACCGACCGACCGACCGACCGGCCGACCGACCGACCGACCGACCGACCGACCGACCGACCGACCGACCGACCGACCGACCGAGCACAGAACTCTGTGCTGTAGGAACAGCTGTCAAGTGTTTGTCTTTACTCACGAAAGCAGCACCTTACAAGAGCCTAGCCTGGCCTGCAGGTGAGAGAAATTAACTAAATTAAAAGAAACAAAGCCCCCTAACCAACGAGTTCGTTGACCTCAGTTTTATCGCATCACTACTAGGGCTAGTCCCCCACTGACTTGCCCCGGTGGTGCGATATGACCACATGAGGCACTTCACGTAGCGAGGACCAGGAATGGCCAAGAGCTTCAGCCAGTCGCGGCTGAGCTATTCCTGAAACGGCTGAGTCGACACAATGAGCTGCAACGGAAAGAACCAAAATGGCGCATCACCTCCCCTCCCCGCTTTAAGAATTGCTTACAACGAATTATGCCTTAATTAAACGAGCGCGTCAGTGCGTCTTTCGCAAAGGTTTCAATGAAAACCCCGCGTGTGAAGGAATGAAGGCGTACGTTTACGTAACTCTTGGAACCTGAGGTAGCGCGGGCACCGACCCACGGGATAGCATTTCCACAAACATTTCCCACTTATGTTGCGTCTGTTCAAAACGACCTTATGTGCTCAAAGGGCTCGGTCAAGCCATTGCTTCTCAGCCTTATTGGCTGCGGCCTTAGCCTACTCGCAAGCCGCCATGATTCCATAAAACAGACTCTTTGACACGCTGCGCATCATCAGTGCAGTAACTACTCTGACGAGGCGACATCACGCATTTTCTTCGACACAGTAATGCTTATAGTCGCGAATGCGAGACCCTGGTGTGCAGCGGGCACCGACAGAGCTACACTGTGAGCTGTTGTTCGGGACCTGTCTAGCCGCCGGATCCCGTGTTTGTTCAGCGGGATACCTCTCGTGCACTTCTTGCTTAGAGTCCAATGATATAGCTTATTGGAGCTCATCATGATCAGCAGCAGCATATATTTTTAATGTCCACTGCAGGACGAAGGCCTCTCCCTGCGATCTCCAGTTACCCCTGCCCTGCGCCAACTGATTCCAACTTGCTCCTGTAAATTTCCTCATTTCATCACCCCACCTAGTTTTCTGCCATCCTCGACTGCGCTTCCCTTCTCTTGGCACCTATTCTGTAACTCTAATGGGCCACCGGTTACCCATCCTACGCATTACATGGCCTGCCCTGCTCCATTTTTTTTCTCTCATAATAACGGCTATCCCCGTTTTCTCTCTGATCCACACCGCTTGCTTCCGGCCTCTTAACGTTACACCTAACAGTTGTGTTGAATCGCTCTTTGCGCGATCCTTAACTTGTTCTCCAGCTTCTTTGTCAGGCTCCAAGTTTCTGCCCCATATGTTAGCACCGGTAGAATGCAGTGATTACACATACACTAGAACACACACAAACACAAAAACACACACAAATACACACACGCGCGCGCACGTGCAAGCACACACACAGGCGGAGAGTGAGAGAGCCGTCCGAAACACGGTGCTGCACACAGATGACCCACTGTTGTGGAGTGAAGTATTTCGCCGAATCAGGTAATGTTTTCACACGTTCTACGTATTTGTATGTTGCACTGACGTTGGAGTGCTAGTGTACTGCTCTCCTGAACTTGGCGTGTACAATTCAGCGCGCTCTAATATCTATCTACGCGGCGACTAACCGACAATTTCTCTACAGTTCGCTCTCTCACGCAATCGATTCTGAGTCTCCGCGCCAACTTATTCCATCTTTTACTTTTAATGGAGGAGGGGAGGGGAGGGAGAGCGGGATGGGTGTGTGGGAGGGGGTGTGGACGGTTGTTTGATGACCCGATCCTAATTGTAGGCTTCGGTAGTGGTCTTCAACTATCACTCTCCCGTGTTGGGTTTTGCTCACATTCGTCTCGCTTGCCAAGAAGGAAGCTTTACAGGCGAAGAAGAAAATGCTTTGTCCTGTAGTGTCTGCGCATAACGATGAAAAAGGAAAGAAAGAGAGAAAGAAAGAAAAAGGAAGAAAAGAAAGAAGGAAAGAAGGCAACCAGGCAATTCGACTTCTGGCTCTGCGCTTTTTTTTTTATTGAAATGAAAATAAAAGAAAGCGAATAAAATAAAGCGATGAGTCACCTTATATAGGTTACTGCTCTTCCTTTTCGCATAACGGAAGCAAGTATGTAAAAAGTATGTTAGAAAATGAAAAGAAACCACGTCACGGGGTCAGAAATCCACAAAACACTCTGGAATCATTTACTTCGAAGGCTGTTACATTTTCCGCTCCTTCTGCAGCCGGAAACATTGTGGGAAACTCATGCCATCCCTCCACCGTATGAGACGAAAAACTGATCCACAAAAAAAAAAAACACGTCCTGCGCATTGTAGTGGCTGCTTTGTGCTGCTGATCGTTACAGAGGAGCACAAGGTCGCGGGTTCGATTGCTTGACACGACTGGCGCATTCCGATACTGAAGGAAATGGCCGAAGTTCATCCACTACGGTTTCATAACCCTGTGTGTAACGAATAAGCTTCGCAAACGCAACATCAGTCACAACAGTTACCAGTTCGTGGAATGCGCGGAGCTGTTTGTCTACTGGCTGCTAGTTTTCGGAGGCAATGCCTGGGAGATGCGCGAATGTTAGATTAACGAAGGTGGAGCTGCGATATCGGCAAAACTTCTAGATCCTAAAACCTTGCCCTTCGCTGTCGCAAGGGCTCACTTTAATTTTTTTCAATATACGTTTATGATGAAGCGTCTGGACAAGGTAATTATAAAAGCTTCGATCTGAAGTAGAAGGGCAAACCTTAATCATACTTATACGGAAATTATATGGGTATCTTTACGCATCATTGTGACTGGCGACCAGAAAGCCCTGGCCATTCCTGAATAAAAAGCCGATATTCGCATAAAGATTCACTTGAATGTCAGCGCTGTATTTACGCGGGTCTCTCTCTTTAACCCGTTGTCGTGCGTTGTAAGTGGCTGCAGCATTACCTGCATCACACAATGCTGCTTGCCTTCTTTTGCGTGTGTCCCTTTTACAGCGAAGCTGGTAGCCGCTAGTTGGTCGGGATTTTTCGTGTCCGCGTGCACAACCTTTGCTCACACACACAAAAAAGTACACAGTGTGCTGCTTCTCCAAGAGACATCACATGAAGTCATCAGGTGAAAATAACTTCGCAATGACGTCATCGCGTGACGTCACCTTTGATTGATGACGTCATCAGATTATGTCATCAGGTGATGTCGTCACATGACGATGCCGTTATCAAATCAAATACTTTCTGAGTTGATGATGCCATCACGTGACCTTTGGTGTGATCACGTAATCACGTGACGATTGACGTTATTGCGTAATCCCGTTACTTCATGATGGGCCGATCACGGAGACAGTGCAAAGCGGGATGCACACAGTGTGCTGCTTCTCCAGGAGGCATCACATGACGTCATCAGGTGACAAACATTTCACAATGACGTCATAGCGTGACGTTATATTTCACGCGACGACTTTATCCCATTACGTCCTCAGGTAATATCCTGACGTGTCGATGCCGTTATCACGTAGCGTAACGGTTGATGTGATGATGTCATCAGGCGAACTTTAGTTTGCACTCTAAGAATAGTTTACACCCTTTGGAGAGCCCCTTCTGCCACACAACAATAATCGTCATCTGCCTTGATGCGTTTCCTTTCTTTAACGCTGGGAGTCCGGTACTTTCCAGCAACGAACGGCATGCGCGTTATCAGCACGATAGCATTTCCTGTCGGCAATGCTATCATGCTGATAACGCGCGTGCCGTTCGTTACTGAAAAGCACCGGGCTCGCAGCGTTAAAGAAAGGAAACGCATCAAAGCACATGATTATTGTTGTGTGGCTGAAGGGGCACTCCAAAGGGTGTAAACTGTTCTTACAGTGTGAAGTCATCACCCCGTGACGTTTGAGGTGATGACGTAATCAACTTCGTCATCATGTGAAACGTGATGCCGCCACTCGATCACATGGCTTTTGGAATCACAGAATGTTGACGCCGGATTTTCTCTTCCCGGGCCATGTAACAATTTCGTATTTATACAAAATAACCCCCTTAGCAATTCTAGTGGCGGTTGTCCACATCTTCGCCGGACACCCACTTCCGCAGGGCCGGGATGGCGAGTCTTTTCTTTTTCCCTTTTTTTGCTGCATAGGCACTGCGGGAAATACCCGGAATTAAAAGAAAAAACAGATACTTTACCATGAGCCAACTAGCCCGACGCATTACTGCGAGTTTCGTAGCGCAAGACAAATCTCACATTTTATTTAATGAGGCCTCAATAGGCCAAGCTTTCGCTCTTGGCTCGACTGTGTCCGTCGACGACAGCTCGAGGCATGACGACGGTGATACGACGAGGACCGACGACATTACGACCGCGACAGCGCGACAGCAATGACGATGGCACTTCATGGACTGACACGTCTAGCACCAGCGAGAGAAATCTGCATTGGAACAGCTTTGAGAGGCGAAGGCTGCGAACTGCTGGATCGGGCGACAGCTACGCAGCACAAGCATTTCACTGCTTACGAATGCACGCAAATCTTCGGCGGGCAGGTCGGGCACAATACCACATTTAACTTGGCACACAAGAAAGGCCCCCGCGATTGCTCACTCGTTGGCTGGTTCGCCCACGGACAGCCCAACGCCCAAATGCGCAGCTGCAGGTCAGTATTGCACCATCGGCCAATCACGCATTATACTCCATCTCATAAGTCGATTGCAGCCCCGTGGAAGCTGCAGGACTCCTTAGCTGAATGCTGGAAGACATCAGAAGGAAGGCTGAATGCCTCTCGAGATGTTTCGTCTGCTCTTGTCGTCTGCTCAACAGTTGCTGAATTCACGGTATACAACGTGCATGCGCAAAGGCCCTAACATGTCACATAACGTTGTAAGGCATCGTGTGCCGTACGAGGGAAAAGCAAGACAACCTATTCTTGTCATTTTACTCAGACAGCTAGGCCTGCTGAACATTCCGCTGTGCAGGAATGCTGTCTGTCTGCGCCTCGTACGTTCGACGCCACTGCAAGCGACTTGCGAAGTGGAGTACGCGTGTAGCCTCGCGTCTATGCCGGCTGCATGTCAATACGCAATCGCTGCGTCTTTAATTGCACGTTTTTCTCACGTGCCAAGTAGTAGCCGGCACCAGACGCCTCGTAAGATGTTAATAATAAAAAAAAATTGTAATAAAGAAATGTAAAGTAAAAATGTAAATCAAAGACAACGTACTCGTACGATCGATCGCGTTACCCCCTCTCTGTAACGATTGGGAGGCAATTTCATTTCCTTTCGCCGATCCGAGCCGCGCGAACGTGTTCCATCCCGTAGACGTGAGAAAGGCGTCTCGCGTTGCAATCTCTGCGCGAGCGCCGTCGCGCCGAGAAAAAGCACAAAGTCTCGCGCGAAAGCTCGGGAGGAACAACTCCTCGCATAAAACGGGCACACCGCGCGCGCAGGAAAAACAAAAGAAGACAAACAAAACAAAAAGAACAACAAGCAAACACGTAGGGCCCGGAGCTCCATTAAACGTATTATGTCGTACGCGGCCGCCTTTGTAGATTTGCTCGGTCCGCTTCCTGAAAGTACCGCTCACCAGCCCGCACTGTGTATCGATTCGCCTCTCTCTCTCTCTCTCTCGTTTTATTTTCTGTTTCGCGGCGCCGAGAGGAGACGCGGGCGCGCGCCTCCAAAATTTTCGGAGCGCGCGGGAGAAAAATGAAAACGACAAACAGCGTTTGCGCGGTACCTGTGTGTGTGTGCGTTCTAGTTAAAAGGAAAACAATATTTGCCGAGTGCGGCGCAGTATAATCTCGTTTGCACCCCGTCAGCGCTCTGGAGCGTGGCCCGCTGCCGTCTGTTTCTCTCGGCATGTTTGGAATCGCCGTTGTTCGCGTTCAAGCTGGATGCACGAAAGGGGAAAAAAAAGAAATTGTCATCCACTCGAACGTATCGCGAGACTACAAAGGAGCCACTAACGGGTTTCATAGAAGCGCAGCTTTGTCATTGAAAAAGAAAAAAAAAGTTGGTCTACATCAAGGATTCTAACCTGGGGCTAACACCTCTCCGGAGTGGTTGCTCTAGCATAGCTAATTTCAAAAGGATAACCCGCTGCACAATGAGGCCGAATCAATCAATCAATCAATCAATCAATCAATCAATCAATCAATCAATCAATCAATCAATCAATCAATCAATTTGCAACGTAGGGATACAGGATATGAAAAATCAGTTCTGCGGAAGCTAGCTAGGGGCGAAGGAAGGTTTCATGCGGGTGGGTGACAGCTTTCCTTCTCGATTTACCAGGTTGGTTGTATATGCCCGGCAGGCACACGTGACAGTAACTGTAGCACAACAGGTGCAGCTGAAACACTGGATTGAAAGGTCGATTACGTTATGCTAGGTAAAAGTCGCTCAAATGTCACACGTTTAAATGGATCGAAATATATTAACAGCATTCCGCCTTTGAAACTGGGTGGTGGTTGTCATGAGCAATCAGGCAGTTATTGATATCATTTCGCTGCATTCTATATTCTTATCTTACAAGTGCCCCAACAACTCAACGTTCGATTCGAGTACGAACGTTCGAGAGAGGGTACCTTCCAGCACGGAATCCAATGCAGAAGATTTTCTAATTTTAACACAGGGTGAATTGCAAAGGTTGCATGCAACCTATTTTGTTAAAAAACAAAAACAAAAGGAAAGCCTGTTTATATATTTTAAACGCGTATCCTCATGAACAGCACGACGTCGCGCGAATCAAGGAGCTCGCCGATGAGGAAACACTGAGAAGATTAGATATTGGGCCATCCCGATGAGCACGCTAGTGATGCAAAGGAACATTTATCTCTTCTGATGCCTGTAGGATTGTGCAGAAAGCAACTTGGAGCTACTGGAGCAATGCGTATCCTTTTAAATGGGTGCAAATCTCACGCGATAAGGAGAAGATAGTGTTTGCAAAGCATAAATTTGGAGAACAAACTCTTATGCTGCCTAAAGACAAAACAGCTTCATTGAATTACTGCAATTTATTGCGCAAATGTCGGTTGCACCCTGGCTTTGCCCGGTAGATGGTGCCTGTGCGTAGCAAACTGCTTTCGTGCTGGGGAATCATGCGAAGCAGTATATCCTTCCGTGGGCTTTTCTTTTTCTTTATTTCCTATGACAAGTGAATTCTGCGCAAATCTGCGAGGTCGAGCAAAGTTGCAAAAGGGATGTTTTTTTTAATCCTTTTACGAAACTTTCTAAACATGACGGTTTGCGGCAGAACTGACTTTACATATTCAGTGTAGCTGCACTTCGAGTTGTGAAATAATTCTAGCCTGCTAGTTATAGCTCAGATGACAGAGCCACCACTCCGCTTAGGCGTTGGTACGAGGTTCGGACGGCAGCATTTTTTTCTTCAACTACGAAGGTTTCTTTCTGAGAAACCCGGTTTCATTTGTAACTTCGTCCTACTATGCGGTAGGTACCAACTTTTCGGGTCTTTCTCCCTGTAGCGTCCCCTGCAAACACACATTAAAACATAAAACATCGATATTAAAAGACTTATATAGTAAAATTTTCGAATGAAGTTCGAATCGAGGAGGAATGATGTTGCGGCATGGGTCGGTATTTAACCGCAACCGACGCACGTCCGCTATCGCAGTGCGTACGTTCTCTCCACTATAGGTAAAAAAAAATCACCGATTACGATGCTTCCTAAAGGGTAATTTGAGCGCAGATGTATACGTATATTATTTTCACGCGTCAGTATTTTGTATGATGATTATATAAGTACATGGTTTAGGAAGAGAACGACGCGCTCTACACTCTGGCGCCATATCGTAGCCATCGTCGCCGCACACACATACACAAAAAAAAATTATGGGACATTACATGCCAAAACCACTTTCTGATTATGAGGCACGCCGTAGTGGAGGACTCCGGAAATTTCGACCACCTGGGGTTCTTTAACGTGTACCTAAATCTAAGTACACGGGTGTTTTCGCATTTCGCCCCCATCGAAATGCGGCCGCCGTGGCCGGGATTCGATCTCGCGACCTCGTGCTCAGCAGCCCAACACCATAGCCACTGAGCAACCACGGCGGGTCGTCGCCGCACAGCCCGTCTTGCGCGGCATCACGCTTTTCTTTCTTACGCTTTCGTTCCAACAACGACGAGAGCGGCCCTCCGTCGCCGGGAAATCGTGCCCCCAGTGTGAGCTGCGACAACACCCAAGGGAGCGTCACACAGAGCCTTGCTGGTAGCCGCTCGCCATCGCCCCTTGCAGAAGCAGGGATGCGCGTCACAAACGCCGGTACCGTGGACTGACCTCAGCAGCCGACAAGCTGACACCCTCTCCCCCTCACGCCAACCTCAAGTAACCGGCTGCGGACTGCGCGAGTGTTGGAAGGAGTGGTAGCTGCTGGGTTGCAGCGCTGTTCGTTGTGTAGCACATGAGCCGAGCATGCCGCATGGCGATGCGTGGCCTTATTGCGGCGTTAGGCCACGCAATTTTCTTTTCGCGAAGTGTGGCGGTAAAGTCGGCTCGTTGACCACTCTACACAAGGTAATTCTAAGTTTAGAAGCCGCAAACGGCTGAAACCCTATTTCTTTAGTTCGGTCTTGCTTGACCCGTTATTTACGATGCCCTAGCTCACACGTTTTACGGAAATTATGTCCTGACAAATAACCGTCGGATTGTTTTTACGCCGTCCCTTCAGATATTACTGCTCTACAGGGCAAAAAGGCAATGCCAAAGCACAAGGATTATATGCGTTATGCTGGTCTACTAACAGCAGTGAACGCTGTGTTGAACCCCGCCATCGGCCTCGTACAGAAGGCTAACGTAGACATAGCACGGTAGACTTGAAATGCATGAGAACAATCGTAGCTGACCGTAACATATATTTTATTGCAAATGGCGCTTAGACGTAACGGCGTTGCATTGGATTGGCCGTACACAACTCTGACATTTCAGTTTCCACGCCTAGCGATCAGATTATGAGATTGCCCAATCCTCGTCGGCAACTCACGGATGCCGGTTCTCTTCGTCGAGTGAAAACCGATAGATCCAAAATAGTCAACGACACGTACTCGCACCGCGGCTAATTGTGCGCGTCGTACGTTTGCGCAGAGAAGAAAAATTTCCGCACACTCTAGTCACTACTGCACTCGAAGGCTGGAGTAGTTGCCCGACGACCATGCATGAACTGACATCACGTAAATTTCTCGGAGAACGCGCTAAGGCATCTCGAAATCGTTACGCAGCGCGCGAGGGCAACACACTAAAGCAGGGGCGCGCCAGCTAGCACAAGCCAGAGAGGAGGAAATGCCTGCCGTGCTCCCTTTCCCGCTTGCCCGACGAGAAAGTCTATACTATGCCGGTTGTCTATAGCATCTTATTCCTGTTCAAAAAGTAGTGCTGATGTTGGGCAACTGATGTGCGTTGTTTCATTTGAATGTTGCAACCATGCCTCATCTGCCGTCTAGTTGACGGGCTGCATGCTTAGGCTGACCAGCGAGTTCGCTGCGTGTATGTAGGTAATGAACTTTAAGACGACTGCAGTGGTTATTTTGGACTATTCGCTATGTCAACTTCTTATTGTTACCTTCACCATAGTTATAGTGTAAAGAAAAACGGAACCTTCGCCCACCTCTATCACTGGCTTTCGAACCCAGGAGCCTGCGGCAATGTGCAGTTTGAAGCCGGACGCCCTAACAATGTGCTAATGCAATAACTAAGCGTCTGCTTGTAAAGCATACATGCGCATTTTAGCCAATCAATGCTACATACGGACTTGTACAGCTAAATTCACCTACTAGCCGAGCCGTAGCTCTCCTTCGCCGGCTCTGCGAGTGCTCCTCCAGGCGAAGGTACAGCGAGCCTAGCATTGTTAACAAAAGCCTGCTCGTACAACTGGAAGGCCTGTCCACGACGGCATGCTCCGCAACGCCTACACCGGCACCGAAAACGATGGAGTAAAACAAAATATCAGGGGAAGAATAGAGCTTTCCCGTTTTTTAACCCCTTTATTTTATGTCTCGGCAAGCCAAGTCAAAAGAATGCGGAGTAGACCCCGCGCATGCGTGCGCCACGTGCCAGGAAATAACGGCGCCAGCCGCCATGCGCGCTCCTAACACACATGCGTGCATACTTGTCTCGTAACATTTTCACTCTTCGCTCCCCAACAGCCTCGGCGAAAGCCTGATGTCGCGATGACGCGCAGCGCCACACGCCGTCGTTCATCGTCAACACCAGATACGTCGTGCGCGTTTGCCGCGATCTCGCGTGCGGAAAGGGCGGCTGGAACTCGTCTGCCGAGGGGGGCAGGGGGAAGGTTAGATGGGGAGCCGAGGAGGAGGCGCAGGAATTTGAGACAAGCCGCCCGCTTTCCCCTTGAATTCCCTTTCGTCCTCTTCACCCTCCCTTCGTCTTTCGGGAAGTCTTCGCGCTACGACAGACCTTGCTCTCCCGGTACTCCCTAGCGCCCCCCCCCCTTCTGCAACTCTCGAGCCATTAAGTTTCGCGACGCACGCGCGCGGTCCACGCCCGCAACGACGCATCGGGCGCGGCATGTGCTCGTGCGGAAAAGAACGAGCGAGAGGAGGGGGCGTGAGAGAGTAATAAAGGGGAAAAAGAAAGCGAGAGAGAGAGAGAGGTAGGATTATAAAAAGAAAGATACGAAAATGAAGAGACGGTGAAAACAGAAAAGCGTAGGGAAAGGGAGTAATAGATTAGAGAGATGTGAAAGGTGAAAGGAAATATAGAGCGTGACGTATAGAAAGAATCGAGAAAGAGGAAAACATAGAGATATATAGGCAGGAATGAAGGAACGAGGAGGAAAGAGAAAGAGAGATGAGAAGAAGAGAGAAGGGGAAGAAAAAGCGGGAAGCGAGAAAAGCCAGGGCCGTCCGTCGGCCCACCGTCGGAACCTCACGGCTCAGCGAGACGGGCAGCAAGAGTCACAGCGGAAGCGAGAAAACAAAAAAACAAGCAAGGCTGTTGCAACCCTCCCGTCTCATAAGCTGCGGTCGGCTCTCGAAACGGGAGAATGGTAGTTATACGTACACAGTGCATCGCGCACGCACGCACTCCCTCTCTCTCTCTCTCTCTCTCTCTCTCTCGTAGCTACGGGAACACGGGGATTCGAGAGGAACGGACGCGAAGAAAAACATCACAAGCGCAGCAGAAGGGCACAGGCATGGCACAACAAAAGAAGGGGTTGCATGAGGCGCTGCCCAGGAGCAACGTAATTTATCCGTCTTGGCGGCTGCGCGCGACAGACTCGAGCAGCCTGGCGCTTTTCTCCACCAGTGCTGCCGCTCGGCGGCTGCGCAACGGTGCGGCGAACAAAGTTGGGGTCAGCCTCTCTCCAAGGCTGTCGCTAGTTCCGAGCTCCCCCCCTACCCCTTCCCGTTTTCTTCGCTTCTCCCAATGCCTCCCCTCGACATTTAACCCGAGCCTTTTCTTCCCACCCCCCTCGCCGTTTTCCGCTTGCTCAAGCCTTTGCCTTTGTCGCGCTCCGTTTGATTTATTTTTTGCTTTCCGAAAAGCAACGCGGCTAGGGCAGGCGCTACATGTACTACATCCAGTGGTTGTGTCTTATCGCTGCTGGTTTTTCCTCCCGACGGCGGTTGTTTGTTGGCAGCTGGTTGGATAACAGGCAACGGGGTATTGGTCGCGAACGTGTAGTGGGCTGCAAACCCGGATCTCGATGCTATGGATGGCGGACTCGAGGTCGGCACACAAGTGGCTCGAGCTCAAGAAGTCGCGCGGTCAGCGATAAATTCTCGGCCGCTGGGATTGCGCGCGTTTACTTGCTGCACGGTACTGAGCAGCCGGCCTGGATCTTGTGACCACCTCTCGGCTCAAGGCGGCGTGATATGCTGTCGTTGTGTAATGTGCCCACTGGAAGTTGTTGCAGTAGTGGCGCGGTAACAGAGATTGTCGGCTGAAACCTTGCACACACAAAAGCAAGACTTGCGAATTTGAAGTGCCTTTGCGAGCTCAACAATATACTCAAGGCTAAAAATTTGGAGAACTAACCAAAAATGGACACAAACCAAGTGGCAGGCACCGAATGGACGAATAATAGAAAACCAAATAAATCAAGCGAACCGCAGTACATAATGCGCCATCCCATTGAGAAGTCGGTCAGAGAGAGAAAGAGAGAGAGAGAGAGAGAGACGCCACTGAGAGAAAGGCAGCGAGGTTAACCTGAGTTAAAGCCTCCGGTTTGCTACTCTGCACTAGGGGAAGGGAAAGTAAAGGCGGAAAGAAGAGTGGGGACGAAAAGAAAGGCGTGAAAGAAAAAGAAAGGACGGGATCATTATTGTCTCTATAATAGGCGGTGTGCCTTCAAGGTGCCTATGAGCCGACATTGTGCGTTCAGCTTTTACGAAGGAATTATCTTGTAACGCAGAACGGAGGTGCGCTTCTTCGCACAACTCCGACGGTCAGTATACCGTTTGCTGGCACTTGTATTCGGAGCACCTGTCAGATTCCTTTATGTAACCACAAATATATTTGAAGAGAAATCCACGCCAAACCGCAACTAGCTTCGTGAAAGAAGTTTCCTTCGCTTTACAGTGTCGCGCCAGCACGTCTGAAGTTGTCGGCATCCCGCTGAGTGTTTTTTACGGCGTCCTAAACCTGGTGGCCGAGGTTATCTAACGTATACTGGGTCAACACAGTGGCTAACGGGGCACACCCTAGTAAAATGTTCCAGATCCTCTTTCAACATCTGGGGTGTTTAATTTGTAATAACACGCAGGCGTCTTTGCCCCCCCCCCCCCCCCTTGCCCAAATCGCAATGCGGCCGCAGCGAGGGGCACTCGAACCCGCGACCTAATGCTTCCGAGCGAAGTGGCGCATCTACGCTAAGTCGCTCTACCAACCCCGTGCCCGTCGACGACTTCGGCCAGAAAAAAACTCGCAGTCTAGAGTTTATACCGCCAAATGTACTACAGCCCGTCCTACACACATGCGAGAGAAAGAAACACCGACACTTGCATTACTAAGCAGAAAAACGCAGGAGGAGAACGATGGCGATCTGCCAGACTATTCAAGGAGGAGCGAGCCACCTAGCTGTGAAACAGATATGTTTTCATCTCGAGGCAGTCACATAGTTTTCTGCTTTGCTTGGTGACAGTTCTGCGTCATATCTCTGCGGGCGTAGACAGCATTTTTTTCCTCTTTCTTTTTCAAAAGTGACAGTGATCAAGAAAAAGAAACGGACAGGCTGGCGTAGTTTAGAAGAAAAATGATCCGAGCCTGAATGTTCAGAGTGAACAGAAGACGTTCGGAAGTAGTTAGCAAAGCTCGGTTTTGTGTTCCTTTCTATGTTTAAAATTGCACGCCTGTGCGACGCAAATCCTTACTTCGTCTGCAAGATTTTGACATACGTTAGAAGGAGACGCCGACAAGAGTCGCGAAAGTAATGCAGAAAAAGAAAACCAAAACTGGTCTTGGCTCTGCTCACTTTGTTGAGAATAAGAGTCCGCAGGTTATTTACAACTCAGCAGGTGGCGCAGACAGCGTGGGTAGAGAGACGGCTTACGGTCTAGACTTTTTGAACGTTTCAGAATTGATCCCCGAGCACACGCCTAAGCGCAGTGCGTGCTTTTTCCATTCTTTCGCTCTTGTTACATAAAAATAATCAAATTCTAGGGTTTCCCTCGGCAAAACCACAATAACAACGGCGATGAAGATTCACAGGCATCCGATTTGAAACAGGGCAGTGGCAAATAGTCACCTAATCTGCTTCAGTCAATGAGGTGTGCTTTGCGTACTTTTCACTCTAGATTTTCTTTTGTATACGTATCCTTAATATTTTTTTCCCTTCATCAAAACTTCTCTATCTACCTTGTACCTCTACTTATGCCTGTAACGGTTTCTGTCGTGTTATTCTCTCTGCGGTTTTCTCCGCTGCCGTATTATTCTCACCGACACAAAGCTCTCATCCGACGAGTCATCGCCTGAGACTGAGTAAACTTCAGTGTCTTCGCTGGTGTTGCACCTAGCGACTCGCTTCCTTGAAGAGCTTCTCAAAGTAGACTTCTGGCCTGACAGCCTGGCAAGCGCCGCGTCCATGACCACGCGAACACGAGCCTCAGTGGAGTCTTCGCTGCTGGTGGACTAGGTGGCATGTGTCAATGAAGAGCTCGCTGCTGTAGTCCTCTGGCCGTTCGGGCCTGTGGGAGGCCCGAACGGCCAGAGGCCCGTCTGGCCAGAGGCCCGAACCAACCAGAGGCCCGAACGGCCCGTTCTGTCTTGCGTCCATAGCCGCAAGGCAGAATGCACCAGAAATCGTGTAAATTGGACTAAATATAGCCAGCCGAGAGAGATGGGTTCCAGCAAAGAGTAACTTAGTCGCCGTCTCCTCCTCGAAATTCCTCGTAATGGCAGTATAGCATAGTAGCCGTCGCCTCGCCCAAAGTTAGGGTTTGCATTACATATGCATGGCGTGGTGCGTGCTTACACATGAGCTGTCGGTACACCACTCCCTGGTCCGATTTTATGAGGTTAGACCATAAACAGCAGCTCGCACACTTCAATGAGTGCGCTATAAAGCCAACGTCTGTGCACACCATGACGGAAACGTGCAGGCGCCACTTAACCGTTCTTTTCTCGTGCACCCGAACAATGGTGTGTAATAATAATAATAATAATATATGGGGTTTTACGTGCCAAAACCACTTTCTGATTATGAGGCACGCCGTAGTCGGGGACTCCGGAAATTTTGACCACCTGGGGTTCTTTAACGTGCACCTAAATCTAAGTACACGGGTGTTTTCGCATTTCGCCCCCATCGAAATGCGGCCGCCGTGGCCGGGATTCGATCCCGCGAGCTCGTGCTCAGCAGCCTAACACCATAGCCACTGAGCAACCACGGCGGGTAACAATGGTGTGTGGCGAGCCGTCACTGCCAGGTTGTTGAAGGACGACGAAGTCGCGCGAATGCATGCTCCGTGCGCTCGAGGGGGCCACGACACTCAGGACGACAACAACAACAACAGCAACAACAATGACAACAACATATCTGCGTATCTCGACAGCCACGTTAGCAGCGCACCGGCTGGTGCCCATCTTTGTTTGAACAGCGGTTCAATAAAAGTGCGTGGCTCAGTTCACATCACGCCTTTCCACAGGTGCAAAGTGAATTACTCGAGAAAATCTGCGATTACTGGTTAACGCGCCGCAATTAGAGAGAGAGAGAGAGAGAGAGAGAGAGAGAGAGAGAGAGAGAGAGAGAGACTCGTCTGCCCCGTACGCATCAAAGAGCGACCACGTCTCCTGCCAGCGGCCGGCATTCGAGCTCTCTCGCGACTCGAGCTGCGGAACCCCTCGTTAACCCTCCGACAGCGTTGCCCCCGGCTCCGGCGGGGCCGACGGCTCATAACCTCGAACCGACTAGCGCCTGAATAGTGCTCGCAAAAACGTGGCCGCAACTCTCGCGGCGTCGTTTTTTTTTTTCGGCTTTCGCGAAGGCTGCCCCCGTCCCGATGACCGCGATATTGCTTAACGCGCGTTCGAACCTACACGGCGACGCTGCTGCCGCGTGCGTGTGCTGAAGGTAATAAACGCGCGGCGCGTTTCCTTCCGCGCAAATGGCGCGTTTGCGAGCGCGTTGAACGCCGGCTGTGCACCACAGCGAGTGTCCCACCGTAGCTTCCAAAAGAGAGTGGATTTGGGCAGGGATGGGAGTAGGGATGGGGGTAAGGATAAGGGCAGGGGTGAAGATGGGGCCAGGGAGTGGGAGGAACACGCTATGCTCCGTCGACTATTTATCGGGTGCTCCGGCGGCTTGCATGGATTGTGGCAGTTGCAGTAGCCACAGGATTCCTTCATCAACAACGCAGACTGAGAAAAAAAAAATGAATGCCCGTGTATTTTTTCTTCTTTAAGTACAAGCAAAAAAATTAAGAACAGACTGCACTTCCATTTAACGATTTTACGAGCTTCGAAAAAAAAAAAAGAAATGAAGCGAATAAGGTTGAGGGGACAAAGAAACAAAAGAAGATGTAGAACAGATTTTCAGAGTTTGCTAACACCTTCTGGTTCGGCCTCCTGTCTCGTCGTCTCCCGCTTGTGAAGCGCAGTTCTCATTCTTCCACCGTCTTCTACACGACACCCCCGTATAAAGCTTGGCGTGTTTTTCTAAACCCAGGAGACGCGTCGTCCTCGCCGAAGCTATCGCACTCCCTTCGTCCCCTTTTTATACTCGCGCTGATCCTCTATCCATTTCCCTTTTTTGTTCCTTAAACGGGCTCGACCGCGCGTCGCGTCCCCCTCCGCAGTCCCTAATTACAAACTTCCGAGCACCCGCGGCTTCTCCAGAGGCCCTCGAGCTAATCTCGTGGCCTGCTTGCTTGCTGCTGCCACGCAGCGGCTCCGCGCGCTCGTCTCCAGTGTTGTCCCCTCCGCGGTTCGGTGGTCGCCACGGCTGTCGTCTTCCATCCCCCCCCCCCTCCTCCTCTTCTCCGAGAGCGGCCCACTTTCCCGCTCCGCTTAAATTATTGCCGAGCTCCGAGACTTCGCCGAGCGAAGCTCCGGACAAGCCCTTTCGGGAGACACGTCGGAGGACATGCGAGGGGTAAAAACGCTCCCAGACCTTTAAAAAGCTGCATACAGCTGGGGATAAAAGTTTGAAAACCGCGGCCGCAGAAAAAAAAGAACGCATAACTTTGTTCCTGCATGTGCACTAATCTTTCTTTACATTTTACTTCAATGCCTTAAGGGCCTCCAATCAATGGCTACCGCGTAGTGGTGGGCGCACAAGTTATGGGGACGCACTGACACACTTGCAACCGTAAAATACTTCCATGACAGGGAATTTCCGACTGAATGGGGGCAACTAAATTTTCTCTTTGGAGAATCTCAGTGCATCACGCGGTTACTAATTGCACATGCTGAATTAGACGAGAATCTCGCGTTTTATCTTTGGTCTTGCTGTACAAAACGTTCTCCCAGACTACGAATCATGCAGCAGCCAACATTGACATTTTTTCCCGTTTAGTTCGCAACGTCTTCGGCTCGCTCCCAGATCATTTAATTTCTAAAAGTTAATATTAGGGTTAAGAGAAACGAGAGCGGTGTGAATTAGAGAGAAAGCGGGGGTAGCTGATATTATAGCTGACATTTGGAGGTGAAAATGGAGCTCATCAAGCAATGTGGTGCGCGGGGAAGATAACCGGTGGACCATCAGGGTTACAGAATGGGTGCCTTCGGAAGGCAAGCGAAGTGGAGGACGGCAGAGAATTAAGTGATGTGACGAAATTATGAAGTTTGAAGGCGCAACTTGGAATCAACTAGCGCAAGACACGTGTGAATGGAGACCTCTGGGAGGAGCTGTCGTCCTGCAGTGGACATAAAATAGTATTATGATGATGACGATTATACAGGCGTGGCAGCCAGCTATTCGTGAAACTGAAACCAGGTGGCGTCGCCAGTCTGTAGAACGCCTCCTTCGACGGGTACCCTTGCGTGAAACAACAACAACAAAAAATGCACAGCGAACGGAGGTCGTGCTTGCTGTTTACTCACGCACTATGTTGCTTTCTTAAAATGCGACATAACAATAAACTTCTCCTTTTCGACCTGTAGAAGCACTTCGTTTTTGTCAGACGTTCCGAAACCAATGTGCGCACCAACGAATCTGGTTTCAAATCGAATATCGCCAAAGCCCTCCCCCCCCCCCCCTTCGTTGAATGTGCGGCGCTCAAAATCTCTGTATGTTAAAGAAAAAAGAAAAAAAAAGCTTCCTTTCCTCTCCTGGGCTGATGCGATGCCGTGGGCGTGCCACAGCGCCGGTAATATTTCTGGTCAATGGAAGAGCAGCTTCTGCAATCCCGACAAAGGCTGGACACGCATCCTAATAGCCGAGGTCGCGCTTGTGGCTCCTCGCTATGCGCTTGTTTAAAGGCGCAACACTTAAGTAAAATAGCCCCAATAGTTTACAACGCCTATATTTTGCGATCATATGTGCTTAGCGTAAGGAAGGGGCGACGAGGAGAGCGAAAGGTAATTTGGTATAAACTAGAAATGTTTGCCTGGCAGCATGACTAGCGTGGTTCTCGAGATGAACGCGATAAGAAATGAAGCGTCGCGCACAGGGGGCGCCACACATACAACCGACACGAAGCACACAACATACCGACGGGAGGGTATGTTGCAGTATGCTACATTTTGCAGTTAAACACATTTGACCTGCTGAAGAAAGAAAAAAAAAAGTTCACATTTATTCACCACTCAGAGCATCAGCCTGATTTATTTAAGCATTTTTTGAGATGAACACTGATGCTACGCACATAAATAATATACTATTAGCCGACGTACAACGAGTCAGTGCAAGAATAAAAACTGGCAGCAACCGTACAGATCGGCACAGCGTGTGCAAGTGCGTGTACACAATTACTCGCCTTAACGGGTTTCCAAAGGAAAATATTATGTTGAGCTAGATTGAAAGATTAGGTTGGTGCAAAAAAAGAAGTAATAAATAAAAATAGATAAATAATAAATAAAAAAATGGGAACGGCGCCACCTGTTGTGGACTATGGCATCTCTCCTGTGACGTCAGCACTGGCTGATTCACAGAAAGTGCCATAAAGAGAAGTAGGATGAAGTTGACATCATTTCGTCCGTTTTGGCGCGGGTGGTTCAAATCGAAGAGCAGCGGTGATACCACCAACGGAAATTTTCCACCAAACAAAGTGACACGTCGCGCCACAGAGGACCGCGATCGAGTTCAACGACGACTAATCTATTCGATCTGCCTCCACCTTGTCCCTTGAAGGTCCGCGAGTGTTGAATCCGCAGGTATACAGGCGCACGTTCCACAAGGGCGCACTTAAGGACAGTAAAAAGGTAACGCCGACACAGGACGTTACTTGACCTATGTCTGTCCGGTTTAGTCCATTCGTAAGGCGCTCGCCAGTTAAACTGCCAAGCACGAACCATCTAGCCCGAAAACAGGTTACATTAAGCGTGTTCCAGCAGTTGCACGCACGCGCGCGGCGTTGTGCCCATGCTTCGAAAATGCGAAGGTGCGTCCTTGCACCTGGCGTGCCTGCCGAGCGCCCGTTCGCGTATTTCTGTTTCGCGCATCACGTTTTCAGCCGCGTACTTCGTGTGTTCTTGACGTGTCTGTAGTGTGTATACCTACCTGCCCACAGGCGCACAAATTCAGGAGTGACAACACAATGTGCGTGCCTGCTGCACTGTATGGCCCGCTTTTTAGAGACGTCTACTGGAGTTTTGTGTGAAACAAATAGGAGTAATGCCGCGCGTAGGGAAACGAGGACGCCGCCCGCCTCCCACCTCCTTTTTTTATTTTTCTTATACACTTTACCAAGGACTGGTCCCACTTGACCACCTACGTGTATATCTCGGAACTCATTGCCGCCCGTAGCATTTTCGTGAAGGGCGGCTGCGCGAAGCCGCACGCGAGACTGCAACACTAATGAGCTGATGGCTCGACCAAAAAGCAAACGCTTGTGCCTCATATTTTGTTCATTAAACGCGTAAGCATTTCTATGATTACCCAACCAGAAAACCGTTCGTCCGTCCCTCCTTCGCGTAAGACGATCGCTTTCACGGTAGAGCCAGCCAGCTGCGGAAGAACACGACGACTACGATCGCGCGAGCAGTGGCACGAGCGCGTCTCTGTGCCCACGTGACGTGCACACAACCAGGCACGCACCAGAACCGGAGACCAGCCGTGGCCTCGGATCGGAATGGCACCAACGCGACTCTCCCCAACCTCGTTGAAGAATGGACACAGTGGGAGAAAAGGATTCAAAGCCCACTGTTTCAGGACCATCTAAGGGGCCGTCCAGATGGCCCACGATGTCGCTGAAAGGCTTGCCCTGACAGTGCCAACGTGCTTGGCTTAAGAAGCTGAGCCTGCGGACCTCATTACAATAAATGTTTTCACACACACACACCAACGCACCTGGCGCCGCCCCCTGCAGTATATAGTTTGCTTGTCACATTGGTTCACGTCGCGCCGCCTTCCACAGCAGTTCGTGTGGCCGCAGCGCTGTCGCACTTACCACAATGGCGCCAAGACAACCGCAGCCGCTTGGTGAAGAAGAACGGAAACGCAGGAATGCAGAGTTATCGGCCTGAATACAGATTACGCCAGGAACTAATGAAGGACGCTGCGCGCAGCGCGGGGTAAGACAGCAACACGCTGCCGTACGCAACAAACAAGAGGAACGACGCCGTGCCCACGTCGCCGGATACCGACGTTCCAGGGAAAGCTGCGTACATTTCCTCCGTTTCCTATCCTGTTTTGTGATATGCAATAAATGAATTTACATTTTCCTTGAAAACGCTGCATAATATGCCGCGCCTGTCTGCGTTGCATGTTACACGGATCTGGAAATGGTGATAACCGTTGCTGTTGACATACATGCCCAAAAGCGTCGGATTTGCTGGGTTGTATTCATACAGCGAAGACAGGTTTTGCAGTACACAGACTAAATTACTAATGTTTATTGTGATTCACAGGTGTAAATATAGTGCATGTACATCGAAGCTTCAAGGCCGGCTATTGGACGGCGGGTTTAGCCGCCGAACTTGAACCTTCTCGCCCACAGGAGAGTTACGCGTGGATCGCTCTAAATCATATACTAATTGAAGACGTGTACTGCAGAGCCTGCCTTCTGTGCACACTAGAAATAAAAGGGTGTACATCCTTCCAACACCCCCGTAGATGGGTGTTAAATGTGAACTAGCACCATAAAATCCCAAGTTTATCTTACTGGGCCCCCTTCTTCCAGGGTGTTATAATAGAACCCCAACTGTAGGGTGTAGGCAACAGCACCCTTAGGGTGTCTGCCTGGCGACAAACCGATTTACACCTTAAGGGCATTAAAAAGTTTAGTGTGTATACATCTCCCTCGTCATTTCGCCCCACGTCCACATCCGCTGCGGGCGCTCACGAGTGAACAATGCTTCTACGTCGTCTCGTGCAGCGGTCCTATAACGTAAAATTATTCCAATATGTTTTTATTCCAATCTCCTGACGTCGAATTTGCGCAACCGCCGACGCAAGCATCGACGCAAGCAGGGTTGTCTGAACCGATCAATCAAACGCTCTCATCGTTCATAGGAGGTCACGTTTGTTTGCTTGAAAAACGAATAACGTTGCCCACACTGAGCGGCTTCTCTTATCTAATTGGCTGACAAGAGGCGAGGGGCACGCTCAAGTGGAGAGGGATTCGATGGGGCCGAGCCACTGCGCTGAAAATCGATAACCGGAGGAAGAGGGTGGTGCCGGCGTCTGCGGTTGGTCCGCTTCCCCTTACTTAACTTGAGGTGTCTGGTCAAAAATTGCGGCGGCATGCAACGGAAGGTTAAGAATGCCGCTAAAACGGATCCTTAGCAAAGAAGAGTTGGCATAGCGAGGTCCTAAACTTGCCGAAAGTTGTAGAAAACGTTACACGACCACGCAAAAAGATTTATTGTACAAAAATAAACTCATGCTCTCCGGCAGGTGCAAGTTGCCAGTGCCTGAGCGATCACAGCAGCCATCTTTTATTCCTTTCGGAACGGGGCAGCCTGCGGCTACTCAGAAGAAAATTCAGTTTTGTTCGGCATATTAATGCATCTTTAACGCGTACACGTTACATTGACACGGTGAGTTTTCACGGTTTTGTGCCGTCGCGTAACAGGCAGGTGAAGTGGGTGAAGCCCGAAAGCTTTTTACCAATAGCCGAGGGCTAATGGCGAAAAGGCGTCGAATGAGAAACAACAATTTTTCTTTTGTTCGGTCAAATCATGCCTAATCAGCGTGTACACGTCATATCATATGGGGAGCGATCGCGGTTTTCAAGACGTCGCGTAATAGACAGGTGAAGTGGGGGTGGTCCCAATAAGTTTTTGACCAATCGCGGATGGCCGATTGCAGAAATGGAATAGAAAAGATCCAATAGTTTTACGTTATAGCACCCCAGGTCTCACTTAACAGTTCGGTGTTGAAACCATGCTTCTCCCCTTCACCATTCTTTCACAGTCGTTGTCGCAATTATAGCGAACATAACAGCGCACGACCACTCAACACCACGTCGTTACTACGAAATCCTTACGCGTCATTGTGAGGAGATTGAGATTGAGGATTGAGATTAATTGTGAGGAAACTCCCTGAGGAGATTCTACGTACATTTTTTTTTTGCCATTACAAGTTTCACCTCCGACGATGGCCTTGTTTTCGCTCAACACTCGGGATCGCGTCGTTTTGTTTTCCTTCTCCGTCTTCTTAAAGTTACAGCGACTCCCTTTTCACGTTGTTACCCACAGTTAAGTAAAAAAAAAGAAAGTAGTAAGGCCGCAAGAAATAGCTTTTCTTCTTATTTAAGATTGTCGCGGTTTCGAGGAAGGGGGTGAGCGGGGAAGGGTATGAAGGCGCAACAGAGGCTTGAAGTTTCAGCTTCAGTATCTTTCCGCTCGCAATTTAGACTGAAACCTAAAGTGACAAACGTTCATGCAAGATCTGCGCATACAAAAAAAAAGAGAGAGAGAAAGAACAGCGGAGTGCGCAAAGTATGAGATCTACAGCTCCAAGGTGTAAATTCTACAAAGTGCGACGGAAAAATCCAACACAAAAGATTCAATTCTCAGGCTAAATTTTTTTCTGGTTCGCCCACATGGTTACTCAGCTTCTCTCTTTCTCTCATAGCGTAACATCATTCACATGGAAACGATGCTAAACCACGTGAATTCAAGACGCGCAGTAGCTAATACCACTGCTTATATTTGCCCCAGTTAATTATTATTTCTTTATTTATTGCATTATTATCGCATATTGAGAATATGTCCTTCGCAAATGCTTTCACCGATCGCATTTTACGTTGTCACTTTCGGTTGTTTCTTTTTCTTCCATCAGTTTAGCAATATGAACCAAACGTTTTTCACGACCTTGTCCTTCCATTTTTGTTAATTTGTTTTTTCGAGACTCACGACACACCATTTGCAGTTGTTCTTAGAAAAATGCAGCCGACCATACTTGGTGAGGGGCCACGGAAACTGGCAACCTGCGTCGTGCAAGAACCGCACGCGGCTCGAAGAAACCGCGGCCGTCGGCCGCTGCCGCACGCTCTAAAAATCCGGCGCGCCGATAGAAAGAACGCTATCCAAGCAAACGCTCCGGAGACACCGCAGAGGCGGCAAGACTAGCGATCATCTCAAACGCGCAAAGGGCCACAAACCACAAGGGAAAAACCCGAAAGAGAGAGAGAGAGACACACACAAACACGCACGCACACACACACACACACACACACACACACACACACACACACACACACACACACACACACACGCACGCACACACGCACACACAGACACACGCACGCACACACACACACAGCAGAGTAGCGGCGGGGCTACGAACGGCCACCACCACGTCTGGCTTCCTAAGAGTGCTTTCAAGCAAAGGCTCAGCGGCGTCCATCTAGGAGATGGCCGCGAGAGGAAAAGGAGCCAAACAAACGGGGCGAACGAAAGCGGAGCAAGGTTTTTCTCAACCGCGCAAGACGTAAGCACGCGAGACGCAAAAATGGCAACACGCGGAGGGGCAACAAAAGTTTTCGCAAGGCGAAAGCCGCGCGGGCGACGCAGCCGCGGCAGTCGAAATTCTTCGCCGGTCGTCGTCAGAGCGGCTTCTCTTTAAAAGCCGCCGAGCGACTCTTGTAACGACAGAGAGAAGGCAGGCGCGAAAGAGCGAAAAAAAAGGGGGGGGGGGGAGAGGACGCGAGGACAAAGGCGCGAAGAAAGAAGAGGGAGGGCACGGGCTGCCGTTTCGGCTTTCGAAGCGTCTCGCCGGGAACGAAAGCTTTCCCCACTCGGCGGGATCCTGGCACTTGCGCCGTTCTCCGCAGCCCTTTCCTCGAGATATAGATTCGAGCGTCGTCTTTCCACTTCGCCGTGATTCCTTTCTATCTTATCGCAAGATACGGTTTCCCCGGCGAACTGGCGCGAGGCTATTCTACCCCGCGTTTCGATTCTTATTTTTTTGTCCAGCGAGAACGTGAGGTCGCCAGAGATTTCTATTTCATTTCTTTTCTTACCCCGATTATTTTTCGCCCCGGCTTCGGGTCACACCATTTCTCTAAAAGTGCGCGTGTGTGGCGGGCGCGCCTTGATGCCTCCTGAAAGGCGCGCTTCTCGGCACGACAGGCACGCGCGACGGGAGGTATTATGAAGACAGTGGTTTGGCACCGTAGCGGAGTGAAAGACTGAACAGAGATGTGATGTCGAGAAGGAAAGAAAGGCTGGAAGAAAGACTTACTCAACTCTCTAGTGGCACTTCACCTAACATTTATGATCCCTTTGTGTAGTAATGTTGCTCACTTGTGCGCCACGCCACACAGCGTTGTAGCGCGCGCGATAGCTCACTCTTTGCCGAGTGAAGTGGTTTTCTTCGTTGGTGAATCCCGTAATACGCAAAATTATGGCTCCAGCTATTATTTGGACATGCCGACAACACGGCGCGCAGAGGTAGCCCTTCTGGCCACCGTGTGGGGCTGCGCCCAACGATATGAACAATCTGAGGTCCGTTAGAGGCGCATCAAAGATATGGCACTAAAGGGTCATGCAGCATCGCCTTTATTGGTGTTTGCTGCAAATAAGTTCAATTTCAAACACGATTTAGCGTATAGAAATAACGTTTTCTTGAAAGTTTTATTTCTGTTACTTTCACGCTAAGCGGTCCTTAGTGGAAGCGAAAATGATGGTCAAAGTTACGTTTTGCGAATTTCGCGCCAAAATCCCAGTGCCGGTATGTGTGACGTCAAATTTTTTAACTTCGACGTCAAGTAACTGGACCTGGGCAGACGCCGGGAAGATATGTGACGTCATGGCACCCATGTTGGCGAACCTCGAAGCGGCGTTGCCGTCCGCGTTTCGTTCACGCGCCTTTTCTGGCTTACAAAACCTCCTAACAGTAGGGGTGGCTTTTCTTCGCATCATCGTACGGCAATTCATTAATTGAAGACATATAATTTTTCTGCTTCAATGCCCCATCAGCGGGTACTTGTTAAGTGATTCGATTGTGAACGTCGTTGAGCAACACTGCAGGCTGTATGAGAGACGACGTATTGGAGGATTTCACGTCTTGAATAAACACTCGCAGTACGGAATAGTTGCAAGAAAATATGCAAGGAACAATAATATTCACTCTGGTGACTTTGTATGAGCCGCGTATGCACAACTCAGATTACGTCTACGCCGCCTACGGCTACGCAGATGGAGCGTGTACAGTTGCGCTCTTATGTTATCTAACGAACCAAGATGATTCCCGTGAACAAAGTTCTGAATAACGCCTGCGCGATGAAGATATGCGTCAGCATATCTGTAAACTGTACAAAGTAATACATGTCCCGCAGTTAAAACTAAATGATGGCTCCGCGAAATTTATTTGCCTAGTTCGCATCAAGTGTCCGCCACTGCTGTTAGGCTTGGTCAATGACCCCAAACAATCGCTGCAGTAACATGGCGCACACGTTGCACATGAACCCTCCTCCTTCCGTAGTCTTCCGCATGGGCATGCTTCCTTGGTTAACCTCCCTGCTTTCCCTTCCTTTCATCTATCTATTTAATCTTTAATTAAGATAGCATTGCTAACTTAATCCGAGGTCGTCAAGAGAAAGAAGAACAGAGCCAAAGAAGCCCGGATGAGCGCTAAGCATCTGTGCGTAGTTGCGCCCCGGCATCAAAGCTTTAACGCCTCAAAAAAGAAAAAGAAAGAAAACGCACGCAAATGTGCGAGAAGTAGCTGCGGCGAAAACCGAGGAACGAAATAAACGGACACGAGAAACGCCCGTCGTTTCGCACACGTTTTGCAAACACGCGCCCAACGCGCTCGTAAAAGGTTTCCGTTCAAACAAAGCCAGCCGGATCCCGAAAACAGCCATCGCAGGCGAGTTCGCGCACACAATGGCGTCACGCGAAAGCACGTCAGCTCCCGAGACGAATGCGACGAGGAAAGTGCTTTTTCGGAGCTTAGCGCGGAACCGGTCTGCGCGATTCACTTCTCGGCTTTCCAGCGCGCTTCGCAATTCGCGTTCAAGTACACCGCGCTCTCGAATCACTTCCATTTCGGCGACGGACTGACTTCTCGCTCTTTCCCCATAGCGGGAGCCTCTGCACCGCGGTCAACTTTCATCCAACACGCTGGTCACGACGACGACCAAACGGTGACCCCAAGGAGAAGAAGACAAAAAATGAAGTGCAAAGGAAAGGGGTAGTCGAGTGCGCCACCTTCGCAATTCCTCCCGACGCTGCGCCCGCGCGAGAGAGGGGATTTAAGTTCGGGACACTGGGGCCTTAAATCTCCCTGGCAATCCCCTGACGGGCCTCGGCTGCCTGCTCTCCTTCTGTCCGGTGAAAAACGCACGCGCGGCCAACGCTGCTAGTGCCTGTGCCTCTCCGTTATAGTTGCGGAGGCTATATACATCATCCCAGACGCCGCGGAGAGCTAGCGGCTCGAGAAAGGAGAGAGAGGAGAAGAGCGTCGTAAGAAGGAAACAGGAGAGAGAGAGAGAGAGAGAGGCCGAGTGGCGCGGTCGCGTAACCATGGCAACGACGCCTCTCGAGATGGTCACCGGCGGCTCCCGCCGGGCCCTCCTCCTTTCTCGTCCGTCGCTTTTAATGCCCGCTCGCTGTCGCCGTGGTGGTGCGATCGAAATCGTAAGAGCGAGACCGCGCCGGATGGGCGATGTGTGCCGGCGAGTAAAAGTGGAGGAGGGGGGGGGGGGCGCAGGAACGGGAGTTTGGTAGTTTGCTGCCGGCCGCCAAGGAATGCCGGGCAAGGAAGCTGGTCTGAGATGACGGAAGGATGTATTATATATAAATATATATTGGTTCGCGGGAAGCGGAAGGACAAGTAACGGTGCGACGCAGATGAGAGAGAGAGAGAGAGAAGCAGAGCTTAGGAAATGCTGGAAGCTTCGCAGGGCACGGGATGTTGGCACAGTTGAGCAACAAACTTTCCACATTGTGTGATGAAAAAACAACAACAATAAATATCGAGGGGGGAAACTGATGTGGGCCGTGTTACTAGAGCGATTTTCGCGGAGAAGGACAAGTTGCACAAACGGCTACTTAAGCGATATTGCAGCCTTTCTCGTTCATTACTTCTATTTTTCTTTTCTACTGGAAGCCGCTTCTCTTCTTGCAAGTCAGTAATGACTCTCACGCGCAGGATCAGCGAGCTTGTCCTGGCACCTAAACAAAGAAAAAAAAGCAACAACGACGAAGACAAGGCGATGTGGCTACTACAAATGTTAGCTCCGACAATAAGGAGTTAGCTACGACAATAAGGAAAACAGGTAAGACGTTTCGGCGCAGTTACGGGCATCTCGTTATCGCAGGTCTCACGGCAATTAATAAGAAAAAAGAAGAAAGGAATGATATTAGAAACATTACGATCCCCACTCTTCCACCACACGCACATATCTTTTTACCCGAACCGACGGGTAACGCTTGAGAAAACAGGATATACCCCCACGCACGACACGAGAGAAATTGACACGCTCACGCTCGACAAACAAGGGAGAGAGAGAGTGAGAACTCTGCGTGGCGAATGGAAACGAGCGCGTGCACACATGCAATAGCTCGCGCTATGTGACGTGACGCACGCGCATGTCTTGTCACAAAGCGCTGTAGTTGGCGCGAGAGAAACATGCGTGCGATCGTCGCCCAACTTATAAAGAAAGAATAGCGATCGTGACCCAAGGGTAAGAGCGTCGGTTTGCTGTGCTGGGCATCGGATGATCAATATAGCTAACAGTTATTAATTAGCTAGCATTGTATAAGTAGACACACTTGTTAACTTTTATTGCAATACTTCTCTTCCTTGTATCACATTTACTATTTTTTCTTGTTTTGTATGCCTGTAACCACTCCCCTCTCTAATGCCAATGGCCTTGAGGGTACCCGAAATAAAAATAAAAATAAAATCCCACCATCAAACTTCTCGGTTTCTTTTGCAGCGTAGCTCTCAGGCGCCCGTCACTGCGGCGAACGTCGGCGTGGCCCCTCGTAACCGAGCAGAGCGAAGGATAAAAGCGAACGCGTAGCCGAGCGTGAGATGAGAGACGGCGATAGCGAAGAGAGAGCTAGGAGGAAAGCGGAGGAGGAAGGTGTGACGAAAGCGTGAGACGGAAAGCCTAGTGCCGCGCAAGACGGGCTTTAGCGGCGACGATGGCTACAAGATGGCGCCACAGCAGCGCGCGTCGTCTCTACGGAAACAAAGCACTGCATGAGTGCAAGTCTGTCTGCGGCAGCTGCTGCGAATCGATTCGCCGTGATCCACGGATTAGTGGTGCAGTAGCGCCACACTGCGCTCTGCTTGCAACGTGCCGCACAAAACAGATGGTCCGCGCCAGTCAACGTATGGCGAAATCAAAGATCCAATTTCGCATCAAGGAGTACTGTAACTGTCGGTGAACTTTTTAAATTTATTTTATGGAGCGAGGCCAAGCTCGCTATCCGCCAACCAGCCGCAAAGTGCCTGGGATAAGCCAAAGAATGCTTCGCATTTAAAAAAGTAAGGGCTCGCTCTCGCTGCGTAAAGTTTCGTCCACCATTGGAAATCCGGCAATGGTACAAGCGCGAGATATGCACACAGGGCATGTGCTCTTCAAAGCGGTGGTCGCAGCAAACATTTGTTTAAGGTTCTTTTTTATGCGAAGCATATTACGAGAGCTCAACCCAGCTCCTCAGGCGCGGCGGTGTCGCCTTCAATACCACGTGACACCGTGACGTAACGACAGAGGAGAAACGGGGCTCCAACTCGCGCCGTCGCTCGCGGCGTCGCAGCGGTGTATAAGCAGCTGCGCTTGCCTCTGCTAGACACTCACGAGGTAAGATGCCTCCTGGAGACAGAGCTGCTCGTTGGAATGAGAAGCGAAGGTTGCGGCGTGCTACAGAGACTGTTTCTAGGTGGCTTTGGCTCAACTCTTGCAAGATGGGCTGGGTGGGAATCGAACCAGGGTCTCCGGAGTGTGAGACGGAGACGCTACCACTGAGCCACGAGTACGATGCTTCAAAGCGGTACAAAAGCGCCTCTAGTGAATGCGGTGTTGCCTTAGAAACGAGCTGTTTCTAAGGCTCAGGCGTGCGTCGCTTGCTCAGGCGCACATTTCGTTGCCGCGCCGAACGCTGCGTTGCTCGACGCTCACCGCGTCCAATGCGGGGCGCGTAGTCGCTGCGCCGTAGCCCATTGTCTTACACCCCTTGGCGGGTCGACGGGAACGCTGTCGCGTTTCACTCTTGAAGGCGAAGCAGAGTAACGCATGAGTTGTTTCTTCGTCTAGCCGAACCAAATATAGCCAAGCAACAGCAGTTCACCAGGCTAAACAGTGCCTCAACAACTAAAATAAAGGCTAGTATGCTTCGCATCCTAGGCTTAACGTTAGCTAAGCCACAGCAATTTTTTTTTTCTGGTTCGTGTGTTTGTGTGTGGCTACCTTAAACGCGTCCAGACGACGCAAAGAAAAGAAATACCTGCAAAAAGATTGTTTCCTTTGTAGGAGGTTCCAGCTTGCCGGACAATTGCACGCGCTTTGAAAGAACTAATCTGGGTCAGCCGCTCGCCTGACGCTCTGTTCGAGAACAGAAAAGGACCAGTAAGAGAACAGAAGGTTGGGGCACGGGCGCATGAGGAACAGAAGCAACGAGTTTGGTTTCCTGCTGCTGAGCTGGACAGAATAGGCGGCTGCCTGTGACAGTCTAGGTAATTGACTCGCCGGCCGCCAGCTTTAATCACCTTCTTCCTTCCTGGCTACCTTGTGCTATTATTTTCCTTGTCTAATTAGGATCTTCGGACAGTGCATGCAGTGCAAACGTACGCTAATGATGATGATGTGAATACTTTTCACGCGACACTAATGACGCGTCTTCCTAACCAGCCTGCGCTCAAGCCCTACCGCTTGTCTGCCGGGCCGCCCATTCAACAAGTCGCAGGGGCGCACAAAAAATGAGATAAAGCGTTGAGAAAGCGAAGAAAGAATATTGTGCGGAACAGGGGAAATAAGCCGACGGTGCAGCATTTGATGCTGACGGGCAAACGCATTACGTCACTCGAGATTGCTGACACTTTGCGAGAAAAAAAATAAAACAACAAGAAGGACAAGCTACAGTGAGAAAGGCGACTCCTATCCGAGGCACGCAGGGAAACGCATTGGTGATATTTCGGGAACGATAGCGATACCTCCAAATTTACAGCGACGAAACGCCTAGCGCGGTGCTGTTAAGTGCAACATGGCATCCTCTGTAAGTATTATAATTGAAACGTAGCGGCGTTTTTGCGTAGCAGCAACATTTTCCCATTTCACAGGAGTCGAGCTAGTCTACCCAAAAGCCTTTGATGTCATTTTTTTAATGAGGTAAAAATAAACAGAGGAGTTGTTGTCGCCGTTTGCTTGCAACAGCTATCTTTCTGACTTGGTTTTGATTATAGAATAAGTATACTTAAAGGAAGAGCACATATACATTTAGGACACAAGCGTACGTAACAGTAATAAAAGTAAAAGTCTCCGTCAGTACAGTTCTCGGAACAAAATTCACCAATGTCTGGCATACAAAAGTTTCAGATCCAAGAATAAGACATGCACACGCAGCAGTGCAGTCAATATACGTGACAAATTCCAGTTACTCAAAGAAGCGCTGAAGTGTTTTCACTGCTTTTCCATGTAGTACCTTTGATGGCCATGGGATTAACACTGTGGCAAGTGAAAAGCTTCTATGTGAATCAAGTAAACGTAGTTCATGTTAGACGCGGTGTCTATGTGCAGTGTGCTTGGAAAAGTCGAAGGAGTAGGTGGTATAACCCTCATTGTCATGACCTCAAGAACATGTTGTCGAGGACACACGTTTAATCTGAAATAAAGAAATATGATTTGTGTTAGCGGTACAGAGACGGGGACAATGCGAGTGAGTGTCAATGCGCCGGGACATCACGTTATTCCTGCTTCCCATCATGACTGTGAGGCTGACAAGAACAAGATGGAAAATAATTGACATCTAAATATTTACGTGCGTAAGCCGGTCAGCCCATTCCGCAGAGTAAGCCACCCGGCACGCGTTAATGGTAATATTCTGGACAACTTGTGTTCGTTGTACGAATGAATGAATGAATGAATGAATGAATGAATGAATGAATGAATGAATGAATGAATGAATGAATGAATGAATTTATTAGAAGGGCTGGCACTTGGCTCTCTTTTGGGAAGGGGTTATAGGGATCATGCTCAACATCTCGCATTGAATAGATTTTCCTTACGAGAAGCACCTGGCTTCGCCTGATCACTTATAATATTGCAGTGAAGCACGCTTTACAAGATCAAGAAAACCGGGAGTGTTTTGCTTGATGGCACGTTAGCCGTCGCGAGAAACAGGACAAGACAGGTGGAAACGTAAAGCTAGCGGGCGCTATAACAAGAATAAATGCAAGGTCGGCCCCTACTAACAATCATGAATAACGCACAATGATGAAGTCGGACTATGTATGTCAGACAATTCGCAATATAACAAAACTAAAGTAGAATAAACAAGTACTAAAAAAGAGGTAATAGCAAGGAAAAGATACTGAACTCTGTAAGTACTTTTTTCAAGTAAAACAGTACATCTAACACAAACACCATCACAGTTAAAATGAACAAAAGAAGACGAAGAAAAAAAATTAATGAAGGACGCGTACGGCATTGCGACGGAACATGGCAGCAGGTTTCTACCGAACCTATTAGAGCTGGCCGCGCAGACGTTATCGAGCTTGCTGCTTTCTTTTCCCGTCTTTCGGTAACTGTCACGCGAAGTTGCACCGACCGGTTTAACGCGCCCGGAAATGGTCTAGTTAGCCCTGCACAGTTATGCGAGCGAAAGCTGTCTGTTCTTCGCTATTTGAGCTGAACACGTACACCGACTCCACTACTCAAATACGGAGACCTAACTAAACGATATCGGCAAAACACTGGTGTAAGGTCGCTCTGATTGTTCGGGTTCTTAAGTCTCACGAATCGGCCTCGTGCTTTGTGTATAGAGAGGGGGTTCACTTCCCCCCATGTCAGCGGGGCGACAGTTGCTGTGTTATGTGGGGTCACAGGCAACGCGCGGGGTTGGGTGACGCGTCGCGGCAGGTGCCAGGCGGGCGTGTGCCGATTCCTGGAAGTCAGTATTGTGCGCACGATGTTGGCAGTCCGCCGACGGGTCACACAGACCAGCCTTGAAACGAACCGCTGTACAAAAGGTATTGTGGGTCTGGCGCCCGAGTCCCTGACTAATTGGAGGCGCCGCCGAGGTTAAGAAGGACTTAGCAACTCTGACTCCGTGCCGCATGCAGTGAGCATGGACCTAATCCTCTACGTGTCCGGAACGTAATCACCAGCATTGTTGTTGGGTGCGACTGCCTGCGTGGTGTCTAAGACCAGCTTACCGTGCACGCTGTAGGAATGCGGTGCACACGTAAAGAGTGCATTCGCACGACGGCGTCTTGGAAACACGCACTCAAAGAACTTTGTCTTGTAGACAATAAGTTTGAAGGACAAGGAGGGTCATCCGTCTCCCAGACGGCCAAACTTTGAGTACAGCGGCACTTCGTGGTGCCGGTGCCCCTGCTTCCGAGACATTTGCAGCCTAGACGCCGTTGGGATTTGAAACGGTCTAGCGATAACTTGTTCGGGCCTGGCGTGTTTTGCTGAGCCGGTCACTCACTACGGAGAAATGAGAGGGCAACGGAGTTTTGGCGAAGAAGGAAAAGAGCTTTGTTTTCCAATATGTTTATTTTTAAGAGTAAGCCCATCCCTGTGGGTTGTGGCTTAACAAACGGTTGACTCTGATTGGCAACTGAACCTGTGGGACGGGCCAACGGCCCTACCGCCTTTTTTCTTTGTATATTTGGGCTATAAAAATCGGGACGACATGCTGTCCCTCAGACTTGGCTGAAATCAGGATTGCTGATAGATCAGTGAGCCTCCGTACTATGTACGTTAAAACGAGTCTGGGCTCTAACAGTCATTGAGACAGTCGAAGAGTGAGACCTTGTTCGTCAATTGTTGAAGTTTGTAATGTATTTGTTTTACCTGCCATGTATATAGAAAAGTTTGCCTATAAATGTTTCTTGTACATCTGACCTCATCGTTTCCTGCCTGCGTTTGATCATCAACTGCCGATCATCGTCCGAGAAGCTTCAAGTTCCAACGGTGAAGCGAGGACGGAGAACGAACGAAACTTTACTGGCGCAGCCGACAGGATCGGCAAGCCCCACAACGAGCAACGAGCAGCGAGCCAGGCGCAAGGCATCAGAGGGCTACCAGCCAATTCCGCAACGGTTGCAATTCATCTGGACGAGGACGTCAGGCGGCGCCCCCAGCAGCAACGGGTGAGCGGGATTCCTTGCGTTTTGTCTAGGTTGGCATGGCTGTTGTTCAGTGAGGTTAATGGTGTTCACGCGCAGAACAGCAAATGCGAGTGAGGCTAACGTAAACATTGATACGGCATCTGAACAAAGAGAGGGTCAGAGACGGCAGGAACTACAACGCATCGGAGAGACCGAGTCTGAGACGTCGGATACTGAAATGGATAGTGAGACGCAAGGCGCTTCGCAGGCTCCGAGCACGACAGATCCAGAAGCCATGGCGGTGAGACGCCTGGAGCTGGAAAAGGTGCGCCTACAGCTAGAGTGCGAGCGCATTGCTCTACGGAGAGTGGAGCTCGAGCAGTCGAGCAGGCCGCCTTCGGTGTCGGAAGGAAGCGATCGGCGCGGTGCCATCACGGATGGAATAGCACAATGTGCTAAAGTGCTTAAGGCATACCGGTTGCCGTGTGACGCTGACGTTCCGATATGGTTTGATGAGGTCGAAAAGTTGTTTGCATCTTTTCAAGTACCGGCACATAGCCGGGTACATTTGATCATGCCTGCGCTGGCCGAGCGGGTCCGTTATCTGTTGCGTGGCCTCAATGACGAGGAGTGTACAGATTATGATACTGTAAAGAAGGCGGTATTAGATGAACTTAAGCTCACGCCAGCTAAATACTTGGAGAGGTTTGAAAAGGTTTCTAAACGAAAGGAGGAAACTTGGGCTCAGTTCGCGTCCCGCGCTAGAACCTATTTGGCCTATTACCTTCAATCTCGAAATGCGAACACCAAAGAAGCTATGACGGAGCTTATGGTTGCTGACCGTATGAAAGCCAGTCTAAGCTCAGAAGCCCTTGAATATGTTCTTTTGCGGGAGGGCGAAGATTGGTTTAAGCCAGTGGAGGTGGCGAAAGTGCTCGAGACTTTCGAGCAAGCTAAAGGGAAAGGACGAGCAACTAAGCCAGCCGCAACAGCCTCATTGCCGCAGCACGCAAAACTAGCTGGCCCGCAGAGGACAAATTTAAGATGCCACGTGTGTCATATACAGGGTCACCTAGCCAGAGACTGCCCAAAAGCTTCAGATAAAGAACCGCAGGGGAGGCCACCGACTGTGCAAAAACAAAGGGTACAGAAGGTTGCTGTTGTAAGTGAAGAACCTCCACCAGAGCAAGAAAGGGTGCTAAGCGCTAGAGTACATGTCGTAGCTCAAAATGCTAGCTCGGGGAGGTCGAAGCTGGACCTAATCCCTCTCATGTGCGGGGATATCGCAACGGAAGCTGTGTTGGACACAGGTAGTGAGATAACGGTAGTCCGTAAAAGTATGTTGCCCATCGATTTACAGGAGCCATCACGAACAGTAAGACTTGAGTCGGTATTCGGAAACACCATTCGAGCTAAGCTAGCTACGCTGCCCGTAGGCATGCATCGCCCGGGGGCTGTGATACAACCGCAGAGGATCGATCTGGTGTGCGCGGTTGCCGACGAACTTGCAAACGGGGTTGACTGCCTGCTGTCAAAGGAAGATTGGGAACTGCTACGGGCGCAGGAAAAAGAGGAGTTTGGAGAGGAAAATATTCCGCGGGTAGCCAATTCCGTAGGGGTCCGATCAGTCGAAATATTCGATAACACTGAGCCAGACTGCAGTCTAAGTTGCGAAGAAACGACAGATGAAATCCCTAAATTGCAAGGGAATAGTTTGATGCAGGATGTCAATGGGGTGCCCAGTCAGCGGGAGCTAGAACTAGCCGAGAGTGTAGCTGAGTTGACAGGCACCGAGTGCCAGAGCAAATATGCTCTAGTTTACAATAGGAGGGCACGGACTAAAGAATTTAGTGTCGGGGACCAAGTACTCCTCTTTGACACAGGTCGGGCAACCAAGATAGCTGCCATAGAAGGTCTTGTGCCACCTCACACAAAGAAAGAGTTGCGAAGTCTGTTGGGGCTTTGTGGGCATTATCGGGACTATGTCTCAAACTACGCCGACGTGGCGAGCCCGCTTACAGCTTTGACAAGGCGAGGGGTTCCTAATTCAATTCCATGGTCGGAAGCAGCGCAGTGCGCGTTTGAATGTCTGAAATTAGCTCTCTGTCAGGCTGTCGCCTGAACACGCCTGAGCCTCATCAGCCGTACTGGCTATTCACTGATGCGTCAGCGACGGCGGCCGGTGCCTGTTTAGCTCAAATGTCAGCGGACGGAAAAGAAAAGCCGATCGCTTTTGCTAGCCACCGCTTTAACCCGACACAGGCGCGCTGGTCGACTATAGAGAGAGAAGCCTTTGCTATTATTTGGGCACTCAAGAAATTTGACTACTGGCTTTTCGGAGCAGTGGTGAATGTTGTCTCTGATCATAACCCATTGTCATATTTGACAACCAGCACCCCCCAGGGGGCCAAGTTAGCAAGATGGGCGCTTTCACTACAGCGCTACAATGTAACGGTGCGTCACCGGAAAGGAACATGTAACGCCAATGCTGATGCATTGTCAAGGCTCTCGAATCGTTCGTGGGAGCCAATCGAGTAAAGAGCAGGAAAGAAAGGATAGACAGAAACAGCCATGCCAGCTGGGACAGGCGTGAATGTTCCCGTTCACCCGAAGGATGTGTGCGTGGGACAGTTCAGCCTTGGTGGAACTTTCTGTGGCTGTTGTCGTCTATGTGTGTGAGGGTTATAAGACTATGGACATACTCTGTATATAACCTGCATATGTTACTTTACTGCTGTTGTGCCGTGCAGTGCGTTGGAGTGTTCCTGTGCATACATCAGTGTTTCTTTTGCATGCTCACTGTCATGAATGTGTTGAGCTTTCGCCCTTTTTTTTTGTCGCTGTGAGAAAATTGTTTTTTTCTCCGTGGTCCTTTCAGTTAATTTTCCTGTTCCTTACGGACTCCGCAGCACCCGTGTTGGGCAGCGTATGTCAATTTTCTTTGACGACGGAACCTTCAGAGCCTAAATCTTATGATACAGCGCCCTTTGGCTCTTGTAGTATAGCTGGGAACATTGTAAGCCCAGTATACTCTTTAGGAGGGACGTGTAAGGTCGCTCTGATTGTTCGGGTTCTTAAGTCTCACGAATCGGCCTCGTGCTTTGTGTATAGAGAGGGGGTTCACTTCCCCCCATGTCAGCGGGGCGACAGTTGCTGTGTTATGTGGGGTCACAGGCAACGCGCGGGGTTGGGTGACGCGTCGCGGCAGGTGCCAGGCGGGCGTGTGCCGATTCCTGGAAGTCAGTATTGTGCGCACGATGTTGGCAGTCCGCCGACGGGTCACACAGACCAGCCTTGAAACGAACCGCTGTACAAAAGGTATTGTGGGTCTGGCGCCCGAGTCCCTGACTAATTGGAGGCGCCGCCGAGGTTAAGAAGGACTTAGCAACTCTGACTCCGTGCCGCATGCAGTGAGCATGGACCTAATCCTCTACGTGTCCGGAACGTAATCGCCAGCCTTGTTGTTGGGTGCGACTGCCTGCGTGGTGTCTAAGACCAGCTTACCGTGCACGCTGTAGGAATGCGGTGCACACGTAAAGAGTGCATTCGCACGACGGCGTCTTGGAAACACGCACTCAAAGAACTTTGTCTTGTAGACAATAAGTTTGAAGGACAAGGAGGGTCATCCGTCTCCCAGACGGCCAAACTTTGAGTACAGCGGCACTTCGTGGTGCCGGTGCCCCTGCTTCCGAGACATTTGCAGCCTACACGCCGTTGGGATTTGAAACAGTCTAGCGATAACTTGTTCGGGCCTGGCGTGTTTTGCTGAGCCGGTCACTCACTACGGAGAAATGAGAGGGCAACGGAGTTTTGGCGAAGAAGGAAAAGAGCTTTGATTTCCAATATGTTTATTTTTAAGAGTAAGCCCATCCCTGTGGGTTGTGGCTTAACAAACGGTTGACTCTGATTGGCAACTGAACCTGTGGGACGGGCCAACGGCCCTACCGCCTTTTTTCTTTGTATATTTGGGCTATAAAAATCGGGACGACATGCTGTCCCTCAGACTTGGCTGAAATCAGGATTGCTGATAGATCAGTGAGCCTCCGTACTATGTACGTTAAAACGAGTCTGGGCTCTAACAGTCATTGAGACAGTCGAAGAGTGAGACCTTGTTCGTCAATTGTTGAAGTTTGTAATGTATTTGTTTTACCTGCCATGTATATAAAAAAGTTTGCCTATAAATGTTTCTTGTACATCTGACCTCATCGTTTCCTGCCTGCGTTTGATCATCAACTGCCGATCATCGTCCGAGAAGCTTCAAGTTCCAACGGTGAAGCGAGGACGGAGAACGAACGAAACTTTACTACTGGTTCGCCATGAGTAGTAGTTCTAGTCCGGCAAGTATAACTGCGCATCACTAACGCAAATAGCGTGACTGGAATAGCCGTGAGGCCGCGCAGTGGGCATCACGCAAAGCTGCTGTTGCTTCCAAGTCCCAAATGTTTCAGCGCGATAGTACTCCTTGTTTTTGCGACTTCTAGCATGTCACACGTGCCAAGGAATGCCTGAAGTAGGACCGCCTGGCTCGCGCAGTGGCTTCTGAATTTCCCACCAAGTTGCACAGTTGGTATCAAAAGCTAGCGAAGGAGGATGAGGAGGATGAAAAGGAAGGAAGGAAAGTTAGGGAGGTCAATCAGACGCGCGTCCGGTTTGCTACACTACACAGGGGAAGGGGTTTAGGGGAAGAAAAGAAAGGAGAGGGAGGGAAGAAGGTAATATGGATGTAAATACGAGCGGATGTCCATAACTTCACGCCTATAATCGCTCACTGTGGCCAGCCGTTTTCTGGAAACGTAGAAGTACCAGCGTCGCTTTGTAAGCCTGCGACGCGTGGGGCCATGGTCCGAGAATTTTCGTCACTGAAAATGGTCTGTTATCTAATAGGTTTAAAACCCTCTGAAGTACGTCGCGTTCGTTATCATTTAGATTACAAAAACACACACGTGCTCGATCGTCTCTTCACAGTTGCATGAGTCACAAATTGGTACGTCGGACATTCCAATAAGGAATGAGTAGGCTTTCATAAAAGCCACCCCTAACCAGAGGCGGCACAGTAAAGTTGCATCAGGGCGGGAGACGTTTGATGGAATCTGCAGCGTCAATGCAGGATCCAGTCGGTGGAGACAGCGGTTGGAGAAAATCAGGCTGTTTCACAAAGTTTAGCCTTGGTTTGAGCAAGTAAACGAAGACCCCTTGCAGCATCTGTCCTTGATAAGGATATAGGGAGCGTCAGGGTTTGTTTATGGGCTGACCGGGCGGCATCACCAGCAAGGTCATTTCCGACGATGCCGCAGTGTCCCGGAAGCCATTAGAAGATGTCATGCCTGTTTATGAGGGCTTGATAGAGAACCTCTCTGGTCTCGAACACCAGTTGTTCATGCGTCTTGCGTCGTAAGGCTGACTGCAGACTCTGAAGGGCTGCCTCGGAGTCACAAAAAACGACTCCATTTCTAGGTTTGGCTTGTCCGATGTAATCAACAGCTGCACGTAGAGCAAGTTTTGTTACCGCAGAGGTTGTTATAAGGGACACTTTGAAAGTAATTATAACTTGTAAGGCCGGGACGATAACAGCGCCTGTGGAGCTGGTGGCTGAGACAGATCCATCGGTGTAAATGTGCGTTATTTGCTCATATGCCTCGTTCAGTAATGACAGTGTGAACTGACGTGGATCCACTGGTGAACGACAGGTCTTCTTCACTATTTCCGGAATCGTGAGGCGTACTTGTGGTTGTCGTGGGAACTACAGGGGTAACAGTGGTCTTGCTGCTGCTGTAAAGACCGACAGAAGGTACCCTTGATGTGTCCTAACAAGTTTGGAAAATGTCAAAAACTATCAGGGCGAGGGTTTTGCGAGCCACCTACTTTCCCACGTAGATTTAGCCAGTAGCCAGTGAAATAGTACATCATTGTCTTCTCCGCTTCTTCTTGTCCTGGCTACAAATCTACGTAAATTAGAGGCCGTGTGCCCCGGGCCGTGGAAATATTCAGCCTTTTTTTTTGCAAGATCTCGAGTTCCGCTAACTTCCGAAGACGATCGTATACAGTATTTGCACCACAACAACGCGAATAGGCGCAAAAGCGTCGACTTCGCTAGCCACAGTCGCTGCAAAGTCGCGAGTCGTCCAAACAGACCCCACGCCCATCCGACAGCTCCTTTGCTCTTTTATGAACGCCGCGAAGGAGTCCGCGAGGAGTCCATGGCGACCGAACACACACAAGGAGCCATTTCAGATCCACTTTGCTTTCGTTTCGTGCCCTGGCGTCCGGTGCCACGCCCTTCTACAAGTTTGCCTGCCTCTCCTACATACCAGCTCTCGCTCTCCACCTCGCGCCGCCCGCCGGCTTCTTTCGGTCCGGCGAAAGCCTCTGTTCAGACAAACCTCGGGCGAAAAGGCCAGGGCTCAAACAATGGCCGCAGGACAATGGGCGTCGCTCGAAAATCACCGGCTAGCCTCACGACGTGCAAAGCAGTCGCATCGGCCGTCGCACAATGCCTTCGACAGCTCGCGAAGATTGGAATGGGAGCACTAAAAAGGCGCGTCAGTTTGGAAGAAAACAAAGACAGTCGTCAGCGTTCCGCATGCTAGATAAGAAAACACTGGAGAAAGGCTTTGGCAATTATCGCTTTCGCTGGCCTCTAAATAGAGCACAGCTTATATGTTTCTATTTTATTTTTGCCTTATCTCCCGGGTATGGCTCGGCTGTTGCTGTCTACTGCTCGGTCTGTCATTATCTCGGCGTATATATTTGTGAATTTGTATACGAAGGTGATTGATATGTGCGCCGAAGGAAAATAACAGCCAACAGGCTTGTATAAAACCATGTATGCTGTCCGACAAAATAGTGCAACTGAATGCACCCCATGTTCTGCGTAACAATTATTGAATTCCTACATCAAACCAGAGCTTAAAATATTAGCTCAACGGTATCTCCAAAGCACACTTACCTCTTCTCAGGACAGCGGAATATATATTTAACGAGCGCATAGTTCGATTTACTTGATTTTCTTTGAATTCGCCGCTCGGTGTGTGCCACTCAGCGCGTTTCCACTTTTCGACAGTCCTTCAAACTGGGTATTTGTCGCTATGACACTGGGGGCGACACAAGACATTAAAAGTGGACGAGAATAAAGTTATAACCATTGTGACGGATAAAACATTGCACGGGACTACACGTTGCATATATTTACACTAAACGAGTTTCTACGCATGACCGTCAGTGTGCAAAGCATTCAATTAACCGCTTCACTAAGGCATCACTGCGCGTAGGTTTCACTGCACATATGCGTTTGATAAGCATAATCTTTTTTTGCTTTTTTCGTTTTCGCCCACAAAACTGCACTCGGAAAGGTCCCCTTTGCCAAACACTGCCGTTACCTTTTTTTCTTTCTTCTTTTCACCGCGAAAAAAGAAAGAACAGACAAACTGAGCGACAGACACCGCAGGGAAGCAATATCCCGAAGTCCGGTAATTGCGCAAGACTGCGGTACAGGCGCAGCGCTCTTGTCATGCGATGTGTGCGCGTCCCACATCCGCGACGCGCTTCGGCCGCCGTCTCTCCCGCTTATCCCCTCGCCTCACACTCGCCTTTCCCCTCCCTACTCACTGTCCTCATTCCGCCCTTTCCCCAACCCTCCTCTCTTTGTTCGCGCACGCGAGGTGCGAGCCGCCAGCAACCACACACGCGGCGTCAAAGGGCTGGCACGCGAATTACGGCGTTCCCTACCCTTCCCCCGAGCCTCCTCCTCCTCTCTCTCCCTCCCGTCTAACACACCGCGCACGCACTGTCCGTTCGCACCCTCCGCTTTTTGGCGCGGCAACTGGGTACAGAATCGCGTAAGCACGTCACGTCGGTGGACAAATCGAATTCGCCTGAGCGGTAAGCACAGCTAGAGACGGGAGCTTGCGGGAAAAAGTAGGGAAGAGTGGAGGGGGAGGAGGGGAACGCCGGGAGGAGGCGTAGCTTGGACAGGACGCTGCACTCTGGCGGCTGGGAGAAGCGCTGTCTGGGTCTGGGAACGTGCTTGCGTACGTATGTCTGCGTGCGTGTGTGTGTGTGTGTGTGCGTGTTGCCGGTTGCAGTTCGACGAAGAGCTGCTGTCCCGCTTTCTGCTGCGGTTCTCTCGCAGTCTTCCGTCCGCTTGCATTCCCCTCCGCCTTCCCTGCTCCTGGGTAGATTTTCGGTGAGGTTTTTTGAGTGCTACGCACGGCAGACCGGAAATGCGCCGTCAGGCCGATGGCTGGAGGCATTACCCGCCGGAGGAAGCCAGCTTCCGGTTCGATTTGCTCCGGAAGGAAGCGAACAAACTCGAAGCAGGCGTTCTTACACGACGCGGTAAAGTAAGACATGAGCAGAAGTGATGTCTTTTTTTTTTCCCGAAGTATCTTCTGAACTGGCTATATGATCTGTAAGGGAAATGTGAAAGGAAACACGTGATTCACATTGAAGACCGGGAAACATGCTCGCTGTTTGTACTTGTATCAAATATATAAAACACTAGCAAAGGGGCACTTAGTGCACGTCCCTTGAAAGCAGAACTTTTTGGAAAGTATTAACCAAAGAGGTACGAAGTTGCTCTAGTGTTCTCGAACTCCTTATAATATAGTCCAAGTTTTATTACACATTCTGGTTATCTACTGAGGTTTACGTAGGGACGGCTAGGGAATTCCGTTCACTGCGAGGTCACACTGAGCTGTTCCGAGAAGTTACCTGCCATAATACGATCGTTTCCAGCATGGCTCACAAGGCGCAGGCTTGCTCTTGATACAAGTGCGAGTTATTTGATATTGAAATACCACCTCATCAAAGATCGTGTGTACACTTTGTTTAGATTCGAGAACTAACCCTTCATACCAATAAAATTCCCTTAGATCTACGTTTCGCCTGAACTGTTCGTTTACTCGAGCGATTAGTCTGACCGACGTGCTTCTAAGTTCGTTCAGGTGGGCTTTAAATGTATTCAATATGTGTAATTCTTTGACCTGTTAAACGAGCTTCATTTTGCTAACATTTTTAAGCGCTCCTTTGGTGCCGTACCCTCATCTTGCAAGTGACCTTCAGAATTTCTTTTTGGCACCACAACCATTGGCTATTACGTAACCAACTGACTGTTTTGTGTCCTAACCTGCTTTCGAAGCTGTAAGAGGCGCTCTGTCTGCTACTGACGCGAAGTATCTGACTTTTACGACTATGCGGTTTCGGAGGTTACTAAGTGCACCCGAACACTGTAGACCGGGTGGATGTTTGGCCCGTCCTATAACTACTTTTCTGCTACCAACTGCTGACTGTGCTACTCCTAACTGCTTTACTATCTACTTGCCGAAACCCAGCTACAAGTATAACTAGTAGTGGTAACTGGTAGTGGTGTCATCATTTCATCATCTTATTTTTCCTTAAGGACCCCTGTCGGGGTAGTACAAAAGGGGGGGGGGGGGTTACAGAAGATAAGGGTAGAAACAAAGATATGGTTACAATTTCTTACAAAACTCAGCCTAACTAACCAAATGGTTAGTAGTGAAACTAACTAGTGGCACAGTTACTAGTACTTCAAACTGGTACTAGCAAGCTCGCAAGCGTACCAAGAGTCTTGCGGCGCATGGGTCTTATTTAACGAACCCGCGATGCGCAGCCTATTCTTTGGTAGGCAACAGACAGCGCGTTCTTAGGCTTACGTGTGCCAAGCGCGAACACATTGCGCAACGTTGCAGCGCGCGTCCCGCGCGTGAACGTACGCGAACGCAGGTGCAGAGAAAACGTGAGTGGACAAGGCGCCATCTGGTGTCCTGTGCGAAACCTCGGCAATATAAGCACACATCCAAATGCTCATAACTAGTGTGAGAGCTGCAGCTGCGGCGGCAGAAGACATTCTGCAATCGTGGCGGTACAAACAGAGAAGGAAAGCGGAAGATGACGACCGCGAGGAAACCAGCCGATTCGAGCCCGTCAGCTGTCACTCCTGCTCTACTAGGGCGACATTACCCATCTCCCGTGGGAATGTCCGGGCCTTGAAGTACTGCGCCAGAAGCGCAAGTCTGGACAGGTCCACTATCTTAACGGCTGGATCTGCCGGCCAACACACCTGGACGCCCAGCTCCCTCCGGGAGTTCGTGATAACTGCGGACCTTCAGGGCAGATATTAATCCCTTTTCCCACGTAGGCCTGCGTGCCAGCCCTTATAATAAAGACTTTCACGCACGCACTCATCCTGTCGTTGCTATGCTGACGCGTCTCGCCAGACTTACGGACGCCGCAGCGATTATGCTGCTGACAATGCCAGAAATGCCGCACTATTTCCGAAAGTGCGGCACGCTACCTGGTCCAAATTTGTCACTCAAGAGAGTCGAGAGGAAGCTAAAGCTTTATTTGCCATTCTGGCAACCAACGATCGACAGAGTGCAGCAGTGGTCGGGACAATTCTACTGACGTTGGAGCCCCGGGCGGAACGATCTTCGACAACGCTTTTTTCTCCCGCGCCCGTAAACATTAGTTACGTTTATCACGTCAAACAACGTACGTTGACACAGCGTACACAAACCAAGGCAACTCAGTAACGCATCCGGAGTTTACGCAGTTAGGACAACGCTATCCTTTAGTTGTACTTAAGGCGCTGACGTATGCTTTACAACACTAAGCTAACACGTCTAACTTAAAGCGATAACGGTAGCATGCAAACATCACGACGAACTTTCGGCGCGTCACGTTTTGAAGCCCATAGATTACAGGAATCTACGCTCTAATCATAGAGTTTCCTATAAAATTTACTAGCCGGAAATCAGGCACTGTGATTGTCCTGCTGTCACGAGAATGATGGTTAGTATACATGGACGTACTTAATCTTCGCACTTCAAGCATTCTTGCGAGGTTAGTTCCGAGGCCTTGTGTTTCTAAATTTCCGAGCGTACGCGCCTGATGTTTGGAAGCGATTGCATCTGCAAGGCAAAATTTTGTTCGCGATGATCAATATGAAAAGTCACAGAGCCGTTCGAAGCCGGAAGGACGACGTTTAGGAAAATCCGTGTAGGAATAACCATCTCGCGCCCGCTGGCTGAAGATATAATTCCAGATCCCGCACACGCCTAGCGTCAGAATTTGTCGTGGCAAACTCCACGGCGCGAACGATTCGCTCCCGCCGTCGCCCTCCCACCCAGCCCCCTCTTCTCCTTCACTCTCTCCCACGCTCCCTCGAGGATTCCTGCGATTCCGGGAGCGGCGCGCTGGCACGCAGGACCGTGGCCCGCGGCGGCGCTGTAGAAGACGCGCGCTGGCGCCGTCGACTAAAAGCGACCGAGGAGCGATTCTTTGCTGCCGTTGTCGTCGTCGTAACATCTGCCGGCGATGGCCCCGCGAGACTGCGGCTCTTCGGGGCCGCGGCCCGTTTTAGAACGACCTCCCCCCCACCCGCCCCTCCCCCCCACCCGCCGTCCTCTTCCGTTCGCTTCGGCAACGACGTTCTCAGCATCCTGACGCCCCCTTCCCTTGTGCACCTAGGGCGCCGGCTTGGAGGCATCGCGTCTTGCCGCGTGCCTGTGTGCGTTATTCGGCTTTCGTTTTTCGTCTTCCCCCCTCTCCCTTCACGTCTCACTATCGAACCTCTTCTCTCATCGCGGTTCTTGTTCTTCGCTTGTTTCTTGCACGCTGTGTAGCTCGCCGCGGCTGGTTCCTTTCGCCGGTGTTCCATGGCGACCGCTGCCAATACGCCGGAAGGGCAGGCACTACAACACTATTGCATTCTTGGCGTTTTCTCTTATGTTTATTTTCTTTCTTAAATGACTTTTTCACGCGTTATGCGATGGCCACAGCTTGAAATCGAGGTGGAATCAAAAACTAAGCAAAGCACCACGGCATAGAGGTTGACGACAGAGAGAGAGAGAGAGAGAGAGAGAGAGAGAGAGAGATGAAAGGCAGTGGTGTTAACCAGATTAATTGCCCGGCTGGCAACTCTGCACTGGAGGAAAAGGAAAGCGCAGGAACGACGACCAGAAGAGAAGACAGGAAGAGAACCTCATTCGCCGTCTCCGACTTGGAGTAATCACTCACTAATGCCTACACTGCTTCCACACTGGAATGGTCGGGTGTCCCGAATGTGAAGTGCGCGGGTGCAATGTGCACAAATAAACTCGCACTGCACAAGGCTCGACAGGGTTGACAACCTTGTATTTAGAGGAGGACACTCCTCGGACCCTGGTCACAGCCGACGTCAGCTCGAGTTGCTCTAAAAGCGCCGTGACTCTTGAAGGCATAAACATTGAATGAAAAAAACCTTGTCAGTTGCCTCTCGCGTGCTGGAGCGAACGACAGAAAGGTGGGCTGTAGGCCTTAGCACTGGGCATTCTGAAGTCAGCCACACCGACTGAGAGTGGCTAAAATGTGAAATATAATTTCATTTTATTAGCTTGAAAACCCCATAGGGGCATTACATAAGGGGTGGGTACATATATTCATTATACTTCATATTCGTATTGATTTGTTAAGGATCAAAGAGCACAAGTTTTAAATACAACACACGGAATGAAATGGGCACGTAGTTCCAGCAAATACATACATAGATAGCACAAAATAATAAATGTGAACAGCATAATACCGTAATTGTTATTCGGAAATATGGTCCGGTATGTTTTGCACGAACGTGGTACAGGTTATGGCGGCCATGTGGTGGGGCAGGTTGTTCCAATATGTTGCTACGCGAAGAAAGAAGGAGCCTGAAAAGGTGGCAGTACGAGTGCGAGGGCGGCCTACGTGTGACGAGTGCGTTGTGCTATGAGGGCAGCGGGAATAATGTACGGTGGTTGATTAAGTGAAGTATGATAACACTTATGAAACAGAGAGAGAGAGAAAGTTGAGATGCAATGACGATCACCGAAGGTAACCAAACTGGATTCTTTTTTTCAATGACGACACGTTGACATGATACATAGAATGGATGAACCTTATGGCACGGTCTTGCATAGATTCGAGCGCGTTGATTAGATATGTTTGATGAGGGCTGCGTACCGCAGATGCGTATTCGAGTTTAGGTCTGATTATGATTTGATAGGCTGGCGATTGGGGTCTTTCAGTAAAACTTAGTTGGTACATAAAACCTAGTCGGTACATAATTCATAATTCATAATGCATATATATGCATCGACGACGTAGGAAAAAAAGAAGTTGTTAGTCAGCGCCAGTGTGTGTCGTGTCTATCTTCTTGTGGTTCGTCTCAGGTGTTTGCGCTGTAACGTTAAGTTCAGGATTGGGGTCTTGCTTTAGGTTCGTTTACAAAAAAAAAAAATAAACAAAAAAACAGACCTTTATTACAAGATGAGATGACGTCAGTAATATGCGTACTCCAAGACAAGTCATTAGTAAGGGTATTGCCAAGGTATTACAAAGGTATTCGTAAGACTTCGCAGTTTCTACGTGTGCGTGTAGCGGGTTACGTCGGCGGCAGAATACCACTACTTTGCACTTATTTGGCCTCAACGTCATTAGCCAGCAATCGCACCATTGTTGCAAGCAGTTAATAAATTCCTGAAGAGATATTTAGTCACACACGTTGTAATTGTTTGGTAAACGACGCAGCCATGCGCAAACATGCGAATATTGCATGATACATGCAGTGGTAAGTCGTTAATATATATATTAGGAAGAGGAGAGGCCCAAGAACAGATGCTTGTGGAACCCCATAAGTCACCGGTAGGGAATCAGATGTGCTGTTGTTAGTAACGACAAACCGTGAGCGGTTTACTAATTCAATCCATCGCAAAATATCGGGGTGCATATTCGCCATCGCTAGCTTTACTAATAATCGGCCGATGAGACACATCCTTACCTCCAAAAGCATTTCGCGACGCCATAAGTTTCTCGATTCCAATGTACGGTTGGCGGTGTTAATAAATATTCGGCGGAAGCTTTGTTTTTTTTGCGGTCGATTAATCAGCTGGAAAGAATAATAAAAGAAAAGCAGAAAACGAAAGAAAATGGAGGCACGGAGGTCAATGCTGCCACTATACGTCTTCCTTTCTATGAACCTTACTTACATTTCTCGAAGCATTGTTTAAGAGGACAAGAGCTGTGCTTCAATACCGAACTTCCATACGGATGATTCCCTCCCGGCTTCAGCTTAACCTATACGCAGTCATACAGCTTCGCAGACCGATTCACAAAAGCCCGCAGGCATACTGAAAGAAAACCGCGTTTATTACGTCACAAATACGTTCCACGCAGTAGTCACTCGGAGCGTGTAATACTCGCGATTCGCGCGCAGGATTAACGGGCGAGAGCACGCGCTCGTCGCTAGCAACCTTCTAGGCGTCGGCGCGAGGCGAAATTGCGCGCCAAAGCTGGCGCAGGCGAGAAAGCGCGCGCGGTCCGCGTATCGGTGACAAAAAAGGCGGGAAAAAAAGGAGCAACGAGGGCCCGAAGAGCCGGGGCTGCTCAAACAAGGACGCACTTTTCAGGAACAGTTGCGAAACGCCGTCCCTGGGATCTTCGATCAATCTTCGTCGCGGCCACCAACCTTTTTTTTCTCGCTGCCTCGCTCGGCTCTGGCTTATTGATTTGATCCACGTGCTTTTCTTTCGTTTCCCTCGCCCTCTCTCTCTCCCACTTCTCTCTCCCTCTTCCTACGTGCGTCTTTTCACTTTCCGTTTCCAGGGCGCCGGGAACGATGACACATGGGCGGCATGGTCCCGAACACATCTCGCATGCGTTCGAATTTTGTTTACAGGTTTGTCGCTGAAGACTGATGGTGGAACGAGATTAGGTTACGTCGTCGGCTGGCGCACAAACTCAGGCACACGGCGGTGCCGCTGACAACACCTTTCGTAAACGCAACAGTCTGAGTTCACTCCGTCGTGAATCAGTTTTCGTGGGGAGACTTGGGAGGAAAATACCTTGGGTGCTCAATTTATCTTTGGTAAGAATACACGAACTAAATAAATAAATAAATAAATAAATAAATAAATAAGGTAAGCTTGCCACGACGCAGAGTGTAATCTCACCTAACTTGCGTGAATGCTGCTGCCATAAGCTGCTATAGGCAAAGCGGCATAGATTTGGCAGCGTTTGAACGTTAGTGCAGCTGTTCACGTAGTAACATGGCTCGCAGGTCCAAACGCAAAGCTCACTTTGAGCTCTGCACACAATAGTACTCTGGAGCTAGGCACAGCACTGTGCATACAAAGCAACGCGCCACAATGACCAACCGTGCCCAGCCAGGCACGCGGTACGTTGAACGAGACCCCGCGATTCGGTACCACGTGATGCGACTCGACTCATTTCGATTTCAGTCTAGGAGTAGCGCACGGCCATTAGTTAGGGTTACGGAGAATCGAAAGACATTCAGAGAGGGGCGCCTCGCAGAAAGCTCGCTAGCGGCCTATACAGGGCATGTTTCTCATGTCGTACTCGCAAATAAATGACCATATACACCCCCGCGGCACGCAGCTATTGCTGATTGCAAGCTGAATGCTTCGTCAGACTGCGGGGCACCCTCTCAGCGTTGGCCTTCCTATGGCACTAGATTTTTTCAATGTTTCCCGAGAGTACCGGGTGACGCAGGGTTTGGGTAAAGGGGGGGAGGGGAGGAATAGAATTCTTCTTGAGATCACGTGGGACCTATATACACGTGTCCAGAATGATGCAGGAGGGTGAGACAGGGAGCGCGGCCCATAATTGCTATTCCCCAAAAATTGATTTAATGGAATCAAGAAGGTCCCTGGAGCCTGGCGATATTTAAAGCGAAGCTGTCTAGGCGAGCCCACCCGCACTTGATTGATCACTACTGCCGCTGTGCTGCCGAATAGCTGCAACACAGAACAGCGCTCACATAAAAAGTGCGCTTGTATGTATATTAGCCCAAACTGCACCATGCTTACAAATGTGCCGGTGGCCGGTTTTGTTCCCTGTATACAGAATTACGCAGAGAAACAACGAACAGTACCTAAATAACATCTCTCTGCAACAAAAATTTACCTTTAACCGCGTATTTCAGTTATTGAGGCGAATCTCTGTGCGTTATTTTGGGGCGTTTGGCGCGTCTCCTCGGCTGGCTCATTGCCGTGTAAGGTGAGCCAGTCCTGGAGACTGCGCAGCAGGAAACTGGCCTGATCCCGGAGGTGCGTGCGACGAAGGGTGTGCCGATACACGGGACCGCGTACTCTACGGTCGTATACCGTATAGTGCACGGTATATTAACCGTCACTCAAAGGCGGCACTGTTTTCCGACCACGAATCCAGTCTTCCAGCATCACTATGTTTATTTTAATCACTTTCTCGCTATTAAAGCTAAGCAATGTAAGGGCGCTGCTAGAAATGCACAACTAGACATGTCCGCACGCGCTGAGCTCTCTGAAGTAGGACGTGCGTTTCAGGAAGGAAAGAAAGCAGGACTCGCGTTTGCAGCAATTCCCAGGCGGCACATAAAAGGTCCTAGCTGCTCCGCAGCTCCCTACGACCACGGAGTACATTCACCGCGAGAATACGTGCATACGCCGTAGTCAATCATTTAAGTGCCATTTACCGGCTCTTAAACAATGCTGCAGCCTTTGCAAGACGGTAGCCGAAGCGCGCCTCCACAAACAAACTGACGCTGGCCGGCAGGAGGAGAGAGGTGACGCGCTGGTTCTACGCACTTCCTTTGTCAAGGCTCGTGTTGTGTCACATTTAGAAAGTCTGCGCAGGCGCTGTTTAAACGGGCCACTTCCGTTTGGCTAGAGCCTTTCAGACTGCACCCTATGCTCTTTTGGCTAAGCACCGGACCGCAAGAGAACGCCCGAGGCGTGCGGAAAAGGTTGAGCTTAAAGAAAATCGACTGATTCAGCGCTTCCCAAACAGCAGGGCGGCCGTGATATATTAGAAAAAGTTCGCGACACCGGATATACACACATCGGAGACCCCTCGCCCTCGCTCATTCATAGCAAGCGTCTCGAATCTAGCAGCCTTGACGTAATTATGTAGCATACGAGGTATTTGTTTAACCGCGTGCCTGATCTCCTAAGGTCACGTGTTACGTAACGTCACTGGACAAAAAGGAAGGATGTTTTACATCCGACCCGCATGACCCCTTGAGCTAGATCTAGCAAAGATAGATACCCAAGTTAGTGGACGGACTGATAGCCATCGGCTTAACACGGCTTGGTAGTGCATCGCACGTGTAATGCAGAGGTTGTGGGTTCGGCTGCCACCGGCGACTAGTTATATTTTCGTCCACTTTCATTTCCCCTTTCTGTATTACTTTCTACATATAAATTTCAACTACAGTTAATATCCCCGATGTTTTCCTTTGCTTGATTTTCTGTTGATTTTATATGGACATGATTATAAATATGCAGTCTATTTTTATTTTCTACTCCGCTTCAAGCGTTTCGTCGTATGCCATCGGCGGCGCCAACTCTGTCAAACCATTGTAATGACTTTTTTGTCGGCGCTCTCAACATCGCACATGTTGAATAAATACTGACCTGGGCTCGGCGAAGGACTCAGTCCAGCTTTGGAGTGCTTTTTTGGACTTCTTAAGGGACAAGGAAGGGCCTGGCCGCCTCTCTGCAGAGCGGACCTCGGGACCACTCCACCTCGAGTGAGACGAGAGCGCCGGTCGCCCTCCCCCTCCCCCATAGAGCACCCCTCTTCTGCCGCAAGGCTTGGCCAATTCAACGCAGAAATAAAGACGTTTAAAAAAATATTGATCTGTTGAGAAAATAGCGAAAAAGTTGTAGGTAGACTATAGACGAATACGGTTGGCCGACTTCACCTGAAAAATCCAGGTATCAGCTTCATGTGAGGTCCCGGAATCTGGCAACCACTTACACGCTAGGTCATTATCGGTGACCACCAAACCGACGGCAAGCTCAATGGAGGGGGAACAGTGGAGACTGCTGCAAATAGCTTTGAACAACCAGAGACCTGTCATGTTCAATGTTTAAGAATAACGGAGAGCGTAAGCCACGACAACGAAAGATTTGAGTTGGCAACCACTTTCTTTGCACCGGAGAAAATTAAAGTTAAAAGCTGCTGTTCCTGATACTCAACAATAAAGTTGGAATTAATAAATAAACAAATATAAAAGAAACATTTTCTATTTCCAAACGAAGTGATCACGTACTAAACATACAAGAATACTGGCCCAGGACGGGCCTGTTTGGCTGCTCATTTTTTTAGGAAAAGCACCGCGAATGCAACAAGCTGCGTGAAGCGCAAGGGAGTTGTGAAAATGTACACTTGTTTTAGCTATGATGCAACCACTCTGCTGGAACCCCGGCGGGCAATGCGGAGTAACGCTTGAATAAAAGAATAAAAGATTAAAAAAGGAATCAATCTCAACGGAAGAAAGTTCTTTCAGTGGGCCATCGTGAGTATTCGACCATAGCGGACCTAAATTAGGCCCTCGCCCAGCAGCAAAGCCTTTGGCGATGTTGCGACACGGCGACGTGTGGCGGTACGGCACCGTCCGTAGTTTTCACAACTATAGCTACCTAACTTCTACACCACTAATAAAATGTCAACCTTTTCCATACAATTCAAAGGCGCTGAGAAAAAAAAAACATCCGGAAAAAGAAAGAAGAAAACAAAGCACGAAACAGCAAGCTTCAGCAATTTCTCCCGCTCACAACTCATATACGTAGACCACCCTCACTTCACCGAGTATTCCAAAGCCTCGAAGTTTGAGAAATTCCGACAACTCCGTCAAAGTCCCCAAGTGTGTGCGACCATATTAGGACGACGGCATGGCGGCGATATCATATATATATATATATATATATATATATATATATATATATATATATATATATATATATATATATATATATATATATATATATATAATCAGGTGGTGCCCAGACGACCACCTGATTACGAGGCACACCGCAGCGGTGGACTCCGAATTAATTTTGGCCAATTAGGGTTCTTTAGCGCGCACCTAATGCAGGGTACACGATTGTTTTCGCATTTCGCTCCCACTCGAATGCGGCCAGGCAACTGGAATCGAGCCCACAACCTCGAGCTCAGCAGTGCGACGCCAACAGCCACTAGGCTGCCGCGGCGGCTGTTACTCTCTTTCTTAATACCGTAACAGTAACAAGAAAAAAAAATGTATTGTTATGGAACGAGACAAAAAGTAACAGGTTCGGGAAAGCTAGATCTGAGTTAGCTAAGGAAAGCAAATAACTTCAGCATACATTCATAGACACATTGTAACACACAGACATGAAATAACAATACACAAATCTCTGTAAGTCTCACAGCTAACGATTTTTGCACCTTAATCCCACTCCTTCGAACTGCTGGCTTTTTTTTTAAACCGTACAAAATGTAAAAATATCACCTGTGGCCTGCAGTACAATTCTATAACTTGAGCCACGTTTCTCGCTGAGGCGGACATTATTTCGACGAGAAATCGATATGCGTAATCGATTGCGTACAAAAAATACGAATTAAGTTCATAACTAGTTACTTTACCAGACATATTGCAATTTACTAATTGTATTCAGCGAGTTTTCAAGGCATATCTACTTGGAACAAATTATAAAGGTGTCCCTGGTTTAAAGATAGCTGCCGTCAAAACGCACTGTTCCGTATTTTTTTTCATCTTTTTTTCTTTTTAACGAAGCCCATTTTATGCAATTCAGGGAACCAAAGCAACCGGAACGCCAATGTATTCACCGCGCACTATAGAAATAAATATCTCGAAGCTTATGTCATCCTGAGAATTCGTTCTCAATAGACGCGACTTGAGTTTTCGCCGACTACAACGCTTCGTTATAGATTGCTAAAACATTGCTTCATTATAGCAAATGCGTTATTCCTTGCAATAAATTGTGACTAAAACCTAAATTAGTAATAGTTTGTTAGGTAATCTGTCATGCACTTTAACTTCTTGCCCAAGTAATGTCCGGCTCCTGGAGTTATCAAAAATTTAATTATGGGGTTTTACGTGCCAAAACCACTTTTTCATTATGAGGCACGCCGTAGTGGAAGACTGCGGAAATTTAGACCACATGAGGTTGTTTACCGTGCACCTAAACCTACGTACACGAGTGTTTTCGCATTTCGCCCCCATCGACATGCGGCCGCCGTGGCCTGGATTCGATCCTGCTACCCTCGAGTAATCAAACCGACGAGCACAGAATTGTGCTTTCTGCCAAAAGCAATGCTTGAAAGTTTTCTATGCTATAAAGGACACTCAGCATAATACACGGTTTTCTTTCTATAAGAAACAGGACTTTTCATTCTCACCCGTCGCATGTAGCACAATTCCGCTTGTCTTTGAGCTGGATTACTCCCAGAGGTGGACAATATTTGCACGGAATATTAAGACGAACGGCTTCCTACTTAACAAACATTCGATAATTGGCTTTCAAACTAATTGCTTTAAGGCTTATACTTGCTCTTCAAATAATCTTAACCGACTTCCAAAGTCACTTCCACTTTGAAAGACTTTTGAGAAGGACACAAGTTTCGAGGTATGCGTTCCCAAATATTGCGACAAAATGCATTCGCGTTTCATTATTTCCTGAGCTGCAATGCATAAAAAGACGTTTTCATAAAAAAAGTAGATGGAAAAACAGTGCATTTCTTCCGCAGGTTTGAAATCACTTATCTCAAAGCTGGCGCTAGTTTCAAGAATAACTCCAAGTTATGTGCTTTTTTTTTTTAAAATACCTGGCTTTATTTTCGTGAATTGCAACATGTGCGTTGAAATATTCAGTGAACACGGTTCTCAGGAAAAGTTTGTTAATTACTCAATTATACGTTTTGATGTCTAGTTTAAATAATGTCAGCCAGTTCAAGTGATCCATCTCAACGAGTAGATTCGTGCTATATGTCAAGGGTGATTTCAAAAAAATTGATGCCACAAAAAAAAAAGTCCTGCGCATTCCATGCAACGCCCCTCTTACGGCAACCACGCACTTAACGCGAAAAGGCAAGGACGGAACTGCTTTTATACATTTTTCCAGAGCAGGACATCACAAATTAAATATTACAAATTATCTGCCGTCATAAAATGCGCTGCGTACAAAACGCCTCTCGGGTCAAAGAAAGGTCAGAACTCCGCTTTTAAACATCACACGCCCGTTCCAGCCCGTGCTAAGAATAAATCCAGAAGGAGATTTCATTATACAACGGAGCTCTTCAGCTAGACTGCCAACCGGGCGGTTTGCGACTCTTGGAATATTTAAGTGTTGGTAAAAATGCACACCTGCTTTCGCCTGCCAAGCTAACGAGTAAAAGAGACATTAACATGACGCGAACACTGAGTTTCCTGTTTTGCGCCCATATTTGCAAAGAATGTCCTAGCAATCGCTGAGATTCGTTTAGCATGTTAAGTCGCACGAAAAGCGCCGCCTTTGAGTGTCCGCGTGGGCTGCGCAATGTCCACGTGGTTGCATGCATCAGACGTCGTCCCTGTGCTCCAAGAAAATTTCCCAAAGTCGGCGTGGGTTCACTGAAATTGTCCAGATCGATGGAGAAGGCTGCGGCTAAGGAGTCTTTTGTGTTGAATAACCAATGATTTGTTGTACAGTCGTTTATGGAATGCGACAGTATGGGAAGCTTGGCTTCTGGCACCATCCCCAGTCAGAGCGAAACACGCACACATATTAAAAAGACCATTCAAAGGGACAGTGCATAGGTAAAACAAAATACAGAGATAACTAAAAGCTTTCACACTTACAGTGAAATAAACTCTCCGCATACACTCTGCCGATACAGTAAGAACTTGACGTAACGTGTAAATCTATTCAAATAATGTATAAATGCGGATTCGGCGTAATGCGAAATGAGAACTGGGGTTAAACAGCACGAAAAAGACGAGGACACAAGGAAACAAATAACACAGACAAGCGTTGACTGCCAACTGGAAGTTTATTAAAAAAATTGTGGGGTATTACGTACCAAAACCAGGGTAACAGGGAAAGGGAAATAGCAGAGGCTTTGCACATTAGAAGGGAAGGAGATAAATGTGTAAGCACTCCCTCTCTTGCGTTGTCGGGAAAATAAATCACATTTTTGGAAGAAAGATTATGATGTTGTTGATTTGCGGATGTTTTTGCGACTGATGTGCGCATGCCTATGCTGAGAAAAGTTATACATGTCCGGTGAAGTTCAATCAAGATCTTCCTAATACGAAATGAGAGTCAGGACGCAATTCCGTGCAATAGTGCGGAGTGCTTCTCGCTCAAGATTGGTACTCGACTAGTACTGAAAGACTAACCTTCTCACCATCAGATCCGATTGCACCGATTTCTAGAAAAGAAGTGTACTGAAATATTTGCACACCGACGTGGTGGCTCGGTGGCTGGGGTGTTCTACTGCTGAGCACAAGGTCGCAGGTTCGATTACCGCGGGCACGAAAGTCACATTTAAATGGGAGGGGGGGGGAGCGAAATGCGCCTGTGCGATGCAATTAACGGGCCCTGCACGGCGTGTTGAAGCTTTCAGGGGTGCCAGAAATTTTCGCGGCCCATGCGCATGTTGCATCCGCGTACATTCCCACCTGTGTCACTAGTTATAACACCGTCCTGGCAATGCAAGCGAAACACTGACTTGTGCTGCCGCTGTCATCGATTCAGCATTCGGGTGAAACTGCCTTTCTTTTTTTTTTAGTTTTTCATAGGACCATTGTTAAGTTGGGAGGTCAAAACCCACGCATCAGCCAATAAAACATCGGAAGCGAAATGCAATATCGTTCCAGCTATTACGTTTCCACAGTGTGGGAAAGTGCAGTGCGGAAACTTGAACCTAAACAAAAGTGCATTTCACGAGAGATTTAGGATTTTGGCTATAAAACGCTGTCACGTTCATGCTATAGCGTTTATATGGCACCACACCAAACTGGACTTAGTGAGCTAAAAATGCCAATCGCCATAATGATTGCTTTCGCTTGCCCTGTAAGGTCCTTTAGGTGGCTGAGAGAGACGTTCATCTATTTGCATGGCGTCTCTTTTAATGCGAGATTTTGGCGAGTACAGCGGTTTGCGATTGTGTTTCTTGCCCGCAAAATCAAAAACACTATGTCAATGGGTCCAAGAACGCACCACGTGTTTTTGTTTCAAATAGCGAAAGTGACTACTTCATCGGTGCTCATCTACGAATTCTCACGTTATGCTGACTGCAATGGTGCAGAATAAGGAAAACAACTGACTTCAATCATCCAAGAGAACAAGCTGGCTTCAGAAAAAGCTTTTCTGCAATGGATCCCATCCATGTCATCATTCAGGTAATCGAGAAATTGTGTAGTACAATGAACCTCTCGATTTGGCTTTCATAAATTATGAAAATGCATTTGTTTCAGTAGAGATATCAGTAGTCATAGAGGCATTGCATAATCAATTAGTACAGGAGGCAAACGTGAATATATTGGGAAATATCTACAAAGATTCTACAGCTAACGTGGTTTTCCACAAGAAAAGAATAATGTTACCTATCAAGAAAGTGGTCAGGCAAGGAGACACAATCTTTCCAATATAAATAACTGCATACTTAGAAGAAGTATTCAAGCTATTAGACTGAGAAGGCTTGGAAGTGAGGCTCAGCGGCGGCTATCTCAACAAGCTTTGGTCTGCAGATGACATTGTTTTATTGAGCAACAATAAGGATTACAACAAACGATTAAGGGCCTTAACGGAAAAAGTGTAGGAGTGGGGATAAAGATTAATATACAAAAGACAAAGCCAATGTTCCACAGTGTGGCAAGAAAACAAGAACTCAGGACCGCCGGTCAGCCTCTAGAGTCTGTCCAGGAGTACGCTCACCTAGGTCAATTACTCACTCGGGACCCTGATCATGAGAATGAAATTTAGAGAAAAATAAGAATAGGTTGGAGGGCATACGCCAAATCCTGACAGGGAGCTTGCCTCTGTCGTTGAAGAGCGTACAATCATTGCATTCTACCGGTGATAGCATATGGGTGATAGCAAGCGGGGCTCATCACCACTGCAGTCAGCTTATGCTTTGCAGTAAAGTTTAGTTGTCTTACACAAGCTTCGGAACGCTATAACGAAGCGCTTTGGAATTAGTACCATAACGCACTTTTGCCAATTAGCCTCACTTCACGTTTTAGGTTATGAAGACGCGCATACTAGCGCGGAGTGGCGAACATGGGAGCTCGGTGATGACAGTAGGCTAAATTTAAGTAAGCCTAATTAGATGTAGTGAATCATCACATATTGGTGTATTACACTCAGGATTTCTCTGCATGTCTCTCGTACGGAAAATCTTGGCTTGGAAGAAAAGTTGCTGATTCTCTAAGAACGTTGGACGACCAGCCTTCAGTATGCGCCGTGATCTTGCACCGTGATCAGCGAGTGGCTAGCAGCAAAAGGTCAACACTTTCTTGAAAGACATTCCGTGATCATAGCTTTTGAATATTGTTTATGATAAGTGTGGCTACATAAAGATGAACGCAGTGACGATTTTTTTTTGTGTTTGTGTGCCGCAGTAAGGATTAGGCTGGAAATTAACGGCACGTTTTGAAGAGAAAGCTTGTTTGTAACACGGTATTTGTCACGAACGAACACATACAAGCATTCCTTCTTTCCCCGTATTGTAGCACAACTGTTATTGTCTAACTGAAACCAGTTCCCAATCTTTGAGCATTTATTTTTGATTGTTGTATTATCCTTCATTGGCTCACTTGTTGCCATTGTATGTAGTACTTGTTGCACCTCCTACTTGGACCATGTGTTCACAGTATTAAATAAATAGAAAATTGGACCATGTGTTCACAGTATTAAATAAATAGAAAATTAATAAAATAATTATTGAAACTTGTATGGGTATGTTGCCCGCTTAAATATCTAAAACAGCCACTCTTGGCGTGAATAGAGGCTTCGTAGAACAGAATAGACGCAAGAACGACAGGCAGCTGGCGACGCCGTCTTGAAGTTCTCGTACCTACTTGCCGTGACGTCACAGATTTTCACGGCAGCTGCTCGTACCCAGCTAAATGTTTTCTATTGGTAAAGGCAGACTACGCCGCATTCTAACAGCAGACAAATACTGAAGTTAAACTTTCGATAAATTTTGTTATGCCAGAACACACACATACACACAGAAAGACAGGAATGATTTCAAAATCTGTGACGTCACAATGACGACCAGCGCTAATTCACCTGCACGAAATTAAAAAAAAAATGTAGCTTTCACCTGCATTTTCCATTGAAATAAACTCTTACCACGACATTAACGATAACAGAGCTTTGAAAGAACACCATTATCAGTCGAAATTGATTTGAAATTTCTCTTTAAAGACTGCAAGGTGATTCCCGAATTATTTCGGGATAAAACTTTCGGGATACAGGACATGTAATGAGGAGGGAAGATAACTGATGGTCATTAAGGTTTACGGACTGGATTCCTAGGGAAGGGAAGCGTAGCAGGTGGCGGCAGAAAGTTAGGTGGGCGGATGAGATTAAGAAGCTTGCAGGGACAACATGGCCACAATTAGTACATGACCGGGGTAGTTGGAGAAGTATGGGAGAGGCCTTTGCCTTGCAGTGGGCGTAACCAGGCTGATTTACGCTAAGAAATGTATTCAGAAAGAAAAATACACAAAGCAGCCTGTGCACACATGCCCGTACAGACCTCTTTTCGAAGGTACGGGAGCTTGCATGCAGGTTAAAGTTACTCAAGTGCTCCTTCTTCCGCCGAAAAACTCTCGAAGGGAATAAACTTGCCCAAGAAACTGTCTGCACTTCACTGTCCACATTTTCATATTCGCTTCATAATTTTCTTTTTAGTCAACGTGGCGTCAAAGTTGGGAGTGCCTTTTTTTCTCTCTGTGTTTTATATTATACTTTTTGCAGACATTGATTACCCACTATTATTAACTCTTTGTATTCCGAACAGTTATGAAACGTTACCAATCTGAGTTTCGTTGCGCATACGCATTCTTTGTCATTCGAACACTTCTATTTCCCTTTATGGTAATGCTTTACGGGCGCAGTAGGTACTGTCAATAAATAAATAAATAAATAAATAAATAAATAAATAAATAAATAAATAAATAAATAAATAAATAAATTTTAGCGGGAAGGACAGCAGTTTGGTGTACGCTGAACGCTCCGTGACGGCAGCCTCAAAATTTTTTTTAGGACTCCATCAACTATTATTGGTTTATTTTTATTTATCATTATTTTTTATGGTGAAACCGACAAGCGCGGTAGCCAGCCCAATTGATAAGAAAAACGGGAGCGCTGTTGTAGTCTATTATGTCAAGGGGGGATGACACGGTAGCTGGAATGTATGGCGTCACCAACGGGCTGCAATCACGACAAGGATTACGGCCAAATTGCGAGCACTCTCGCTATGAATGCACCTCAAACAAAACTGTTCATCTCCTGGCCGTGTCTCCAACTTGTACACCCTAAAAAAAGTTTACACCATGCATTGTCCCCGAACATTAGCCGTCATCTGTCTTGCCCGCATTTCCTTTCTATAACGCTGCGGGCCCGGTACTTCCTAGTCACGAATGGCTGGCGCGTTATCAACTTGACACAGCATTCTAGACAGGAAAGTAGCGAGCGTCGAGTTTTCAAGGGAGGAAACGCAAGCAAGGCAGATGAAGATTCGTCATCATCATCATCAGCCTGGTTACGCCCACTGCAGGGCAAAGGCCTCTCCCATACTTCTCCAACAACCCCGGTCATGTACTAATTGTGGCCATGCCGTCCCTGCAAACTTCTTAATCTCATCCGCCCACCTAACTTTCTGCCGCCCCCTGCTACGCTTCCCTTCCCCTGGGATCCATTCCGTAACCCTTAATGACCATCGGTTATCGTCCCTCTTCATTACATGTCCTGCCCATGCCCATTTATTTTTCTTGATTTCAACTAAGATGTAATTAACTCGCGTTTGTTCCCTTAACCAATCTGCTCTTTTCTTATCCCTTAACGTTACACCTATCATTCTTCTTTCCATAGCTCGTTGCGTCGGCCTCAATTTGAGTAGAACCTTTTCGTAAGCCTCCAGGTTTCTGCCCCGTAGGTGAGTACTGGTAAGACACAGCTATTATATACTTTTCTCTTGAGGGATAATGGCAACCTGCTGTTCATGATCTGAGAAAGCCTGCCAAACGCACCCCAGCCCATTCTTATTCTTCAGATTATTTCCGTCTCATGATCCGGATCCACCGTCACTACCTGCCCTAAGTAGACGTATTCCCTTAGGACTTCCAGTGCCTCACTGCCTATTGTAAATTGCTGATCTCTTCCGAGACTGTGAAACATTACTTTAGTTTTCTGCACATTAATTTTTAGAACCACTCTTCCGCTTTGCCTCTCCAGGTCAGTGAGCATGTATTGCAATTGGTCCCCTGAGTTAGTAAGCAAGGCAATATCATCAGCGAATCGCAAGTTACTAAGGTATTCTCCATTAACTTTTATCCCCAATTCTTCCCAATCCAGGTCTCTGAATACCTCCTGTAAACACACTGTGAATAGCATTAGAGAGATCATATCTCCCTGCCTGACGCCTTTCTTTATTGGGATTTTGTTGCTTGCTTTATGGAGGACTACGGTGGCTGTGGAGCCGCTATAGATATTTCAGTATTTTTACATACGGCTTGTATACACCCTGATTCCGTTCCCTGATATGAACACGATGAAGATTATTGTTTAGATAAGCCCCAAAGGGTGTAAACTTTTTTAGAGTGTAGTCATTGACGAATGGTTCCAATTGTTGCTGAAAAGATACACTCTTAAACAAATGTACACCCTTGAGGGTGTACATTTGACACACAACAATCATCTTCAACTGTCTTGCTTGCGTTTCCTTTCTGTAAACGCTGCGCTGACTACTTTTCTGTCGAGAATGCTCCGTCACACTGATAACGCGCATTCCGTACGTTACTCGGAAGCACCGGGCTCGCAGCGTTAAAGAAAGGAAATTCAGCCAAGACAGATGTTGCGTGGCAAGACACGACCCAAAGGTGTAATTTTTTTCTTAAAGAGTGTAGCAGCTCACGGCCTATGCAGTGATGAGGATGAAGCGAGGACTCCTTCAAGCGCGAAGAGATGGCTAAACGCCGCAGCCCAAGGAAGTCGGTGCGAGGCGCGCAGAACACGCGGCTTCCCCTCCGCTTTCAAACCAGCGAACGACCATCCCCCTCGCGAATCGAGATGCGCGCAGCGTAGCGTTGAGAACCAGCAGCACGCGGCGAGCGCCAGCTTCTTTCCCAGCACAGGAGGAAAGCACGCGAGGACTTGAGAGGGGAGGGAGAAAGGGACAAGGGGGAGTACCGGCAGCTGCTGACTCCCTGTGCGCGTGCGCAGCAGCTCGCACGAGCGCCGAGGACGCGCGTGCGCATGCGCGCAAGGTTCGGGCCGCGGCCCTCGCGTCGATGCGACGAAGCAGCAGCAGCAGCCCTACTCACGCTCCGGGGCCGATGTTCTGACCCTCCCCCCCGCCTGCCGCCGTTTGCTTCGCCGGCAGAAAGAAAGCTCAACTGCAACACGCTTTCTTTTCTTTTTCTTCCTTCTTTTTTGCCTGCGGAGATCTATGCATCGCGCGCTTGACGAACAACAATACCCGGAAATTGGATGCTCGTAGCATAAATATTTGCTAGGGAAACCCCGGCGGTGTGGAAAGAAGCGCGATTTGATCGAGTTGAACCAGTCGATTTATGAACTATTCGGGAGTTCTTCGAAAGCGCGGCTCGCTTTTTGCAATGATTTACATTCTCCGTCGAGAAAGCGCGCGACCCAGGCACGTGACCTTAGTCGCATCTAAGAGCGCGCTTCGAACGCCGGTAAGCAGGCGTAGTTTTCCCGCAGGTTTGGTGGCTTCAGGGAATACAAGCCTGGAACGGTTGCTAATCTTCCAAATGCGAAATGCACGGTTGCTTCACAACGGCGAGCACAATAAAGCAGCGGCGTGCGAGTATCGCATTTTTTTGTTGATGTTTGCTTTCCTAGGCAGCTGACGTTTAGGCAGCTGCATGTGGTGTTATTTTGATCGCTTCGACACAAACGCGGCGGAGTCGCAAAGACGTTGAGTGCTGTCTCACCGTGTTAGCATTTCAATGTCAGCATCCTGAGGGAAGAAGCACATGTGATTCAATTTTCAAGTAGTCTTTCAGCTATGATTCGGCGCAATGCAATGCAGCTCCACTGAGCTCTCCTGCAAAACAGCCGTATCGCGGTGCTTTGCAGCAAAACGTACGCGAAGCCAAGCGCAGTTACAAACCGGAACTTCGACCGAAACCTTTCACTCTCGGGTCTCTCCGATTGCACTTGATGCTTAGCGTGAGTCACCCACAATACTCGCCTTGGACGGCTAGACGTGTGAATGCGCGCGTACTAATGATTTTTCTAATCAAGTAGGTTTCAGCATCCGCTAGTTATGGAGGACTGAACCCAGAGAACTCGCTTAAGGCAGCAGCAGCATCAATCGAGCTTGGCGTTCGGATTTGTAGTGCGACTTCTCTCGCTTGCACGGGACCCTGCGGGTGAAGCACCTTTCACCAGCAGCTCTCGTTCGCGCTTCGGCATTTGGTTTCAAGAGGAGACTTTCCAAACGAAGGTCAGCGCTTCCCGGTTGCAGCTACGCGCAGGAAGGTAGGTACTCACTCGTTGGCTATTGCCTCCGTGCCGTTCGCGTCGGACCCGGCCAGCAGCGGGAGCGCCGAAGCCACCAGGAAGAGAATCACGGGCGACGACGCCGAAAACCGGTAGCCGTAGCGGCGGCAGCAGCAGCACGGCTGGCGGCGGTTGCGCAGTAGCACCGGTAGTCTGGGTCGCACGTCGGCCGGCGGCGTCCAGCGCTCAGAGCCGCGGCTGATCCCCATGGGTGTCGACACTCACGTGGGAATCCCGACGCACGCGTCCATCGGCCGACGACGGTGGGTCCTAGACGAGCACCGTGAACGCATCACGCATGGCGGCCAAAGCCGGCGCGGCAGCTCCGGCTCGCGCGCCGCCGTCGACACCGACGCGCACTCGCCGACGACGACGGCATCGCCACAGCCGGCCCCGCGAAACGAGCGTGCAAATTTCGCCCGCGCCCGAGCGCGCGCGAGCCCCGACGTTGCACCGCAGCAAGCGGGTCGCACAATCGGCTCGGAAGCGTTGCACAGCACAGCGAGGTGGACGAATCCAGGAGTGCAGAGAGACGGATACCGGGCGCGCACGCAAAGAACCTTCCCAAAGCGGCGACGGTAGCACACGGCCACACACGCCCAACCCGGCGCTCCTTTCGGCGATAAACCGCGGCGCTAACGCAGAAGAAAAAAAAGGAGCGTCGGCGGAGAGAGAGGGCTAGCGTCGTTAGCGTCGTCGCCGTTCGCGGCGCGCTTGCTGGCTTGGCTGCGCCGGCTGACGCTGCGAGCCAACACGAGCCGGAGCCGGAACAGTGTGCTCGCGGACGAGGAGAGGGAGAGGCGAACGCGAGCTGTGGGTTCAGCTGCAGCTGTGCTTTTTCTTTTTTCCATACCCCGCACGATGTGCTTGCCCGCACTCTACCGGCGGCTAGTGGAGAAGCCGATGCAGCGCAGCCGCCCGCAGCGCCTCGCTTCTCTGCACGACAGCGTCGGCTCGTTCGATGCCTTCCACGGGAACGGGGTTCGGAGAGGCTGCAACTTCTCTCTCAAAGTTCGTGGGCAAATACGCGATTCTGAAACATCACGTGTTCCAATCCTTAGCCGGTGACGTAGCGCCTCTGTCGTGGCTGCTCTATATCGATGTAGCGAATGCGCTCTTTCTCGAGGCGCGCTCCGCTCGCGAGGACAGATGCAGCCTGTGTCAACGCGTCCAAATTTGTCATTTCATGTGCTCCCAGGATGCCTGCACCGACAGTTCAAAAGAGAACGTGAACGTAAAAGAAGTTATAAAGTGAGCGCCGCGTGTCCTTGCTCCGTAACTGGTCGCTAAACGTGCCGGAACGTGAAAAATATTGTACTCGAGCTTGGATCACACCAGTGTGACATGCAATGTATAACCTGAAATATGAAAGGCGCAGTGATGTTGATTTTTCTGTTTCGACTACAATAGATCGATGGATTAGCCTTAATGATTCATTAAGCTTTTCTTATTAATACTTTTTATTTACCTGTTATATTAAAGTCCCTTTCATACTAGACCAATAACGTCAGTTTCAAATACCGTATTTGCCACAACTTGGATGTCTGAAAGAACAAGGGACACCAAGTAAGTCACGCGGTGCATCGTATCTTTATAAGGCTGATTGCTTGAGGAAAATGTTGACAGCGTATGCCTTGTCTTTCTTTTTTATTAAACGAAAGAAAACGTACGTTCTATCCCCTTACCACAGATCACACTGCCGATGACACGAGTGGAAATTACGTGAAACATATTGCCTAATTAGGGCGCATAAGGTACCTTTGTGTCACCTTAGCATAGCAGAGCAGAATGAAGATGATAAAGCTTTTTAAACTACGCAGGGCTCAGTGGCCTATACTAAGGTGATTTGGTTGGGGAATCAGGAGATATCGACAGGGCCGATTACCGAGGATTGCTATCCCGCATGGTTACACCACGTGGAGAATGCCCGACTACGACGCTATTGCGTACAGCGCTCGCATAACAGTCTCGGCCTCGACCGATGATGAATGCACTCCTAGAAGATCGTCACTACCCCGCTGTGCTTTAGTCGAAGGCCAGCGCGCAATAAATTACACCTCACCACAGGTTTCTTTGCCAAAGCACCGCGTCAGTCGAGGCCATAATGTGTGGAATTGTGGATCAGTTGACATCTCATTATTTTTAAAGCGAAACTTTCATTGTCCCCCCATTCGACTTTTCCACTGCTGCTACTGTTGCTGATTCCTTGCACGCCGCGTCAGGAGGTGGTTCAGAACGTGCATATATAGGAGCGTGGCAGACAGGAAAGGCGAGGCGAGAAACTCGTTTGGTCCTGTACACCGCGTCGAATGTGGACAATACTCTCTGGAGATCCCTGGACGTCACCACAGTATCCTCTTGACAGCTGTAATCATTCGCTACCTTCCGCAAGATCAATGCAGAAACTGCAGCGCTTACTTTCAACTAACGTGCAGAGGGGAGGTATATAGAATGGTAGAGAGGAGGTAGGGAGAGGAGGCAGAGAATAGGTAGAACCAACGCATCCACGAGACGAGTGAATAACAACCTTGGCACTCTTCGCTCGGAACCCGCATACATGGGGGGAGGGTGGGGAGGGATAAGAAAACGTGAGAAGGCGAGGAAACGCTACTACCAGGGTGCTTCGATACGCGCGTCCCTGAAGCACTCTAGCTACTATTAGACACGAAAGCGATTGCGGACAAACTGGATGAATTTAAGTTTCAGGTAGTGTAGAGTACGTTTCTGCCATTTCAGAAAAATAAAGACATGCACATTTGTCAAGCGGACAACTGACACACGACGTGCAGACTCAAAGCCACGTTAAAGCACCGTGGCGTCTAGGCAACATCGTAGTACCGTAGAGTCTAGGCATCGTAGTTTAATTCAACACTTCTGAGCCCGCCGTGGTAGCTTTGCGGCTATGGCATTGTTCGATGTCGATGGTTCGATACCGACCGTGGCAGTAACACTTCGACGGGTGCGAAATACAAAGACACTCGGTTCAGGCGCTCGTTAAAGAAGCCAGGGGGGTCAAAATTAATTCGTAGTCTGCCACTTCAGCGTGCCTTATGATCTGACTGTGGTTTTGGCACGTGTATTCCCTTAAGTCAAGTAAAGTTTAACACTTCTGCCACGCTGCCATGTGTCCTGTGAGGCACTGGCAATACTAACCTTTGTCAGGATTGGGGGCTCAATCCCATCGCTCGTGATCCGTTGTCAAGATTGGAGTCGGGCATGAATTAGAAGGTAGCTGGCCCATGCCGACGTCCAAGTTATCCACGCTGAGGACGTTGATGAAGGGAAGGACTGCTTCTCATCGAGAACGAGGAATATGGGTTTATTTACAGTATTTATATCAGTCTAGCATGACTGTTTGAGAAAGTACATCAGTCTAACATGACTGCTTGAGAGACAGTGTCAGTCCAACATGACTGCTTAAGAGAAGTGTGTCGAGCATCCGCACAACATCAGTTTTCAAACACTCGGTACTCCCGCGATACAAGGCGACGCGGACGTTCGTTTGGTGATCTCAAACTAGCCGCCTCTTCGCAGGATGGTCTACACGCACAAAAGCACACACGTTCGAAGGTCAGGAACCGACCTCAGAGGGGCCCCGTAGAACTTGGAGCCGTTCCGGGTAGCGCGTTGGGAAGTTTGGGAACAATAGTTGGTCCGCCGAACTCATTCCGTCGCAAAGTCGATTTAGTCACGCTGTGGCTAGAAGTTGGCGGCGACGCTCCCGGGATGTTGCCGTCATAGTCGTAAGTGGGCGGCAATCTTGCACTGCAGCTGGCCATTCTTAACAGCGCCGGGATGTTGCCGTCATAGTCGTAAGTGGGTGGCAATCTTGCACTGCAGCTCGCCATTCTTAACACCTTGTCGGAGGTTTCGAACAATGCCGCAAAACAACGCCTCAAGCAACCATCTCTCGTTGCGCTGTGTGTTCTCTGTGCTACGCAGATAAACAGCAGTGGTGCATGCAAGGTAACATTTACCATCAACTCACCACTCTCGTATTGCGCTAAACGCCGAGGAAAGTGAATATTAGCCGTCATCATCACCGCTAGTTATCGTCAATCAAAGCAAACAGCACAGAAAGCTTCGCTTACCTGGGTTCCAATAGCGTGTGGGATCCGCATAATTTTTTTTAATGCGAAAGTATTACATGCCCCATTACGCGAAAATCCGATGTAGTCGGCGTGACTGAATCATGGTACGAAAAATAGCGTACGGCGCAAAGGGTAAAAAACCCGTCCAAAAATGCTTGGTTTGACGTCAAATTTGTTGGAACGTTCCTACAAACAATGTAGATTATTGGCTTTGAAAACAAAATTTGGCACGTTTTGGTCTTGGTGGGAATCGAGTCTCGGTCTCCGGAGTCTGAGACGAGCACGCTTCTCCGACGCCGCCGCGGCTCCACGGTCCTGGCTGTGCGTCATTGTACACGTCACGTCTTAGATTGCTCTGTGGCACATGAGAGGGCGTTGAGAGCTGCGGCAAGCTAAAGCAGGCTGGCGGGTCCGTGGTAGCAGGTGAAGAAAGAGATCTCCCTGAAGGTGCGCGCCACAGTGAGGTGACTCCAGGGATGTCGGTGGTGTCTGATAAACTTCTCTGCTGAGTGGCAAAAGGCTGGGAAGCGACTAAAGGTGTGGCCTAGTGCGTGCCTCATCGGGCACGTGACGGCGCAGCTAATGGGGAAGAGGTGGCGCCACGTCATGAGTGTATAAAATAGCGTTTTCATGAATTTTTGGGGTCTACAAACGATCTAATGCTTTCACATTCCCACACGAAAGCAGTCCTAACTGTCTCTGCCGAATTTTTTTCTTTCTTTTCTCTCTCGTCTTTCGTACCTTGCTATGCCTCTTTCTCTGTGTTAATTTCTTTTTCATGAATATAACTATTTCTTTTAGCGCGAAGACGTCTGGGGTACTTCCACGACGACTCTTGTGCGACGATGGTGAAAGCCGGCGTCCTGGGCCTACGTGTTCGGCATCAAAGATCAATCATGAACTACCAGCACCCCAACTTGCATCGAGTTTCCGAATTTTCATTTCGAAACGAGGTTATCAATTACTTAAAAATAAACTTTGCCTTGCGTGAACTTCGCTCGAGTAAACAAGTACTCTTTTACTCGGTTTTAAGCCAGTGATCCATAATCCTTGTTTCTAAAATCGAGTTTTTCTTGCTCCACATTGGGGATCATCCAGGAATATGCGACAAACAAGGCGTAATACTTGCGAAAGGTGTGTAGACAGTTTTTTTTCATGCGCGCTGCCATATTGCGTGCCAAGTGGCGCCATATATCGGCAGTCGGCCTGCAGGGTTGGCTGAGCGCTTCGTGTTCTATGTCAGGTTTACGGTCGGCGGCAGTTTGTCGTGGTTGTTTTCGCGTCGCGTCGTGTCTAATTAGCATGAAGTGGCATCGTATAGGTGGGAAATAGTTCTGTGACATGTACTGAAGCGATTTAGGTCAGCATGGCCGTAGCTTCTACGCCGTTGAGGCGGACGGGGCACCCACAGGGTTGCCAGATTGGGCTACTAACAGCCAAATTGGGCTACATTTTGTCGAAATTGGCATAAGGATTTTCCTTTTGGCTATGTGGCTATTTTTGGGCTACATCTTTTTCCTCTGTAAAAAAAAAGCTAGAATAGTTAAGGAGAAATGAAAAGTACGTTGGAATCAAAATGCAGACGACGGCAGGTTAAAGAAATTGAGCGCGTCTGCTACAATATCAAAATTTGCAAGTTCTTCGTGAGTGAACACATATACATGTCGAAAGGTCATGGTTCGCGTCCCTTTCATAATTTTAATTAAGAAAGCTGGCCTCAGGAAACACGTCTCCCTCCGCGAACTAACGCTACCTGCGCGCGCGCGCTAGCGAACATGGACTGTTGCTCTCTCCACATGTGAGCTTTCGGCGTCCTGCGTTTTATGCACGAGATGCTTTTAGCTTCCCATTACAAAGACGGCGCCGAACAAAACAACACACGAAGAAGGGGAACACGAGACAGCACGTAGGCGCCTACGTGCTGTCTCGTGTTCCCCTTCTTCGTGTGTTGTTTTGTTCGGCGCCGTCTTTGTAATCGTGCTTAACCAACTAGCCCACCAGCACATGCTCAGTTTTAGCTCCCGTTGACGGTGCGCCACGGGTGACCTCGGCGCCAGAACGGAGGCAGAACACCGAGCTTAACCCAACTAAAGTTTGCCGAATTATCTGCCTACCCCATGACGCCTAAGTGGAAATTCGTTCGGACCATTCCTGCCCAAATTGCCTCTGCGCCAACGCCAACGTAGAACATATCATCTTCCGTTGCCCCACAGCCACCACAGCCTTCCGTTTCATACACAACCACAAACCCTCCTCCTCTTTTTGCTACCACTACCCATATCAAATGCCGCCGTCGAACGAGTGCGCAGCCAGGTCTCGCTCATTACAACCGACTTTCGAACTAGAATGTCGAACGTGACATTGGTAGCGCTCCTCCACGTGAAGTTTGGCCTGACCAGGAACGGAGGCTGCTGCAAGGATTTTAGACCGGGCCAAGAATTTTTGTCCCATTTCAGCGCTGACAAGTTGTATGGACCAAGCAGTTCCACTTGGCAATAAGCTCGTGATGTTTAATCGTAGCACACTTTTTATGTCTATATATCGTACTAGAGAGATAAGTTGTTTAATGATTGAAAAATGTAGAGAGGTCGGCCATAAAAAGAAGCATCTTGCCTGCTACTCTACGTAAGAGAAGGGGAAGAGGGGAAGAAAAATAGTCACAATGGGAGATGATAATGGGAGGAACCAGATGAAGGACACATTGCATAAATGTTATCACAAGCGTGAAATCCAGACCCGTGTCGCCTAAGAAACGTTGAAGAGCACGCATTGTCCCTATCGTCTGCCAACTCTGTGGCCATGCGCCTAGCAAGACGTCCTCCGACAGTGGTCTATTGTATATATGTCTCAAGGTAGCTGCCATTGTCAGTCTTTCACGCGCATACTCAGGGCACACTACGAGCACATGGTCTATAGTCTCTACAACGCCACACACTGAACAGTCCGGGGAGTCTGTCTGTCCAATGATATGCAAGTATTTGCGCGTGAAGGCGACCCCTAATCGCAGTCTGTGTATCAGGCATGTATGGGGGCGTGGAATTCCACGCAGAACAGGAAATTGCATATCGGGATCCAGACTTTTAAGGCGGCCGTGACGAGCGTCTGGCTGGGGCCAGTATCTTTTCGTCGCACTCCTCATTAATTCCGGCAGGAGACATGTGATGTCCGGTCTGGAGAATGGCACTACAGTTCGCAGGCCATTGCTGTGGGCGCGCGTTGCTGCAGCATCGGCCATCTCATTACCATTGAGCCCACAGTGTCCCGGGATCCTTTGGAACACTATGCGGTGGTGTTTTTCTTGAGCGCATGAAATTAGCTCAGTGATCTGCAGTGCCAGAACCTGATATGCGGTGTGGCGCAGGAAGCATCCCAAAATTTGCAGCGCGGGTTTTGAGTCCGAAAAAATGCACCACTCTTGACGTCTTTCCCCGTAGATGTGGCGAATCGCTTCCAGAATAGCATCAAGCTCTGCCGCGGTTGATGTAGAATTATGATCTAGAATGAAACCTCGAGTCATCTGTTGGGCTGGTATCACCACAGCTGCTGTCGATGCCTTTGGTGACGCGGAGACATCTGTCTAAACATGAACATATGTCTGGTATTCTGACCAGATGTATTCCAGAGCAAGTTGTTATAGTCCGCTAACGGGAACCAATCATTTCTTTAGTATGCCGGGGACATGCACGCATACAGATGGTTGAACCATCACCCACGGTGGTTTGACGGGGTGATATGGAAAGGCATAACATGATGTTATGTGAGATAGATGGCAGCGGAGTGCCCTTGTGAAACTGCTGTCCGGCCTCTCATGTAGAAACGACGTCAATGGATGGAAATGGTGTCGTGTGAGTAAGCGTAAATATACACGAAGTTGTTCGTGGGACAGGTATACAGATAATGGGCATACGCGGGCTTCCTCAATTGTGCCTTTATTGGAGGCACGCCGTGGCAAGCCGAGGCATATATTGAGTGCCTGCGCTTGAACGCTCTCTAATGTTCGTAAGCAGGAAATGCTCAAGTTTGAGAGTATCGGGAGGCTGTATCGAATGTAGCCTACGAATATAGACTGATAAAGTCGTAGTAATGAGCCTTCCGTGGGGCCCCATTTCATGCCTGCTACGAAGCGAAGAACATGGCAAAACAGATTAAGTTTTTGCTTCAACATATTAACATGCCTCGACCATGACAAACCGCGGTCAATGATAATGCCCAAGACTTTGTGGTCTGAGACATAAGGTATTATAACACCGTTAATGGAGATCGGGTAGCGGCAGACCGATTTGCGCGTGATTGCAACCACCACAGCACATTTTTCAGAAGCTAAGAGCAAACCCTGACGCCGTATGTATCGTGAAGTAGATGACACAGCACGTTTTAATTTCTCACGTAGTTGTGGGCGTGTTGTACCAGAAGCCCAGATGCAGATGTCGTATGCATATGCACTGATGTGGATGTCAGCTGGAAGTTCGCTCACCAGGCCAATCAGTGGCACATTAAATAATGTTGGGCTAAGAACTCCTCCCTGAGGAGCTCCACGGCATACCTGATGAAGATTAATCTCTCCGTCAGGCGTGGACATGTAAACGAAACGGCCGCTGATGTAGCTCACAATCCACAGGTAGAGCCGACCGCCAAAACTCAAGTCATCTAGGGCATCGAGAATGGCTTCATGGAGGATGTTGTCGTAGGCCCCTTTGATGTCTAAGAAAAGAGCGGCGACGAGTTGGCGTCGAAGTTTTTTCATGTTCCACTGTCGTAACGAGGTCAATGATGCTGTCAATCGAAGAAAGACCCCATCGAAAATCTGTCATCATGTTCGGATAAAGATCATTTCTCTAGAGAAACTATTCGAGCCTCGCCAGGACCCTTCGTTCCATAACTTTTCCAACACAGCTGGCTAATGCAACTGGCCGGTATGAGGTAAGCCCATAAGGAGTCTTTCCAGGCTTCAAGAGAACAACCGGGCGGCTGATCTTCCACTGCTCCGGAACCATACCGGAGACCCATGTGTCATTGTAATAATTGAGCAGGCGCAGTGCGACCAGCCCTGCCAAGGTGAGAGAGTGACGAGTACGAGATCCCGTCAGGGCCAGGGGCAGATAAAATACATCGTACTAAACTTCGTACCAAGCACCATATATTGTGTTAGACTTTGTCTTGCAGTTTTTTTGTAGTTTTTCGTTTAGTGCATTGTGTGGTGTTAAGCGAAATTATCATGAGCTGTAAGTAATAATACTGAACGCCTGAATACATGTCATTGCTTAGCGTGTTTACTGCGCGGTGCTATTTGTTTGTTGTTCTCTTCGTGATTTTTTGGTGCCCTGGGAAAAATAAAGCAGTGCATTGGCAATGAAGACCGCATTTGCCTTACCATGAATTTGCCTGCATGCCAGCGTTTCTGCACTTCTTGCGCTTGTGCAGCATCTGTGTTCCGTCCCACATGGCCTCCGTGACGATGCGCGCGCAGGTCATGCGTGGTCAAGCGTGGAAAAACTAATATGTACGTATTTTTGCCGAAAATTATTTCAGTATGCTTAAAAAATGACTTCAGAAAAAGGCAAAGCTCTTTGGCTACTTTAAGGCTACCCAAAACTTTCACTTTTGGCTACATTTGGGCTACTGCGGAGGCCAATTCGGCTACCTGTGGTTGGAGCCATCTGGCAACCCTGGGTGCCCAGCGCGACGTGTGCGCGTGTTTGAGTCCACAATCTCTATATTTTGAATGATGGGTGTGAATATACCTTACTGCAGCATTATGCCTTTATTTCAAAGCTATGTTTTCGGAGCAATGCATAATTAAGAAACATACGGAAAGATCGTAGGCCACAGCTTCGGTACCGTGCTGCTACATTAGAACCTTACTGTTTGCTTTGACAAGTGCTCAAATTGTTATTTGTCGGTACGTTGCGTGAATACGTTTGCTGGACAAAGTTTCCGCCCACAAATAAAACAGTTTTGGTTAGTAAGAACAGCGTACCTCGCAGTGTGAACTACACTTGTCGAATGGCCGTCTGCGGACAGCGCCAGTGTCCGAAGTAGTCGCAGATGCTGGGTTATGTACCTGTTGTGTTTGTTCTATATAGCGTATTGGCCAGGCGTGCGGAATGACCATGATAGGTCCTTTTGCGGCGTTAGCCCGTTTAACATCTTTCTTTTTCGGGAAAGAGGATGCGAACCAATTTTTGCTATGGTTTTTTTTCTCACTTTCTCTACGATGCACTCACCCTAACTACGGAAATTTTGTCCCCACAAACAGCCATCGGGTACTTTTTATGCGATCCCTCTTGGATATAGGAGCATTCCAGGGTTAAAAGGCAATGCCGAGGTACAAATCTTATATAGCATGTATCGTGCTGGTTTACCAACCGCAGTGATATCGCTGTGTTGAGCAATGCCATCGGCCTCATGCTGAAGGCTAGCGTACACATGGCGCATTGATTTCAAGTCTACTAGGCTTCAGGTGCGCGAGAACCATGCCGATGGCTGACAGAAATATTTTGTAACGACAGGCATTTGTTTCGGAGCTGCATTAGGTTTGCAGTGCACGGGAATGCACTCTTATGTTATAGTTCCCACGCCAAGCGATCGGAGAGCGAGAAGGTTTTCCAATTCATGTTGGCAGTTCACAGGCGCCTGTTCTCTGCGTCGAGTGAAAACCTATGAAGCCAAAATAGTTTACGACAAGCACAGACAGCGCAGAAGATCATGCACGTAGTCGGTTTCAGCTCCCAAAAGAAATTCCTGTCTAGTGTAGTCACTGCTGCACCGAAAGGCTACGCAGCAGTTCCCCAAGGACCTTGTATCAACTGACATCGCGTGGATTTCACAGAGAGCGACCTAAAAGATCTTCAACTTGTCTTCAGTACACGATGGAAACATTCACGCAGCGCCACACCGGCCCTCACAAGCCAGAGAGGAGGAAAGGCTCGCCGCGCGCGCTTTCCTCCTCTCCCGATGAAAAGGTCTGCAAACTGACTTATACAGCTTGTCTGTGTTTGATGTGTCAGGTGCACAGGTTTGCATACATCTTCGAATAATTCTTTTTCTTAACGGCAGCTCGTTCTTAGTATATATTTGTTGTCAAAGTGTTTACTGACATGATACGCAAGGAGTGAGAGGTCGAACTTGGTGCGGTAGACAAAACCCTGCGAGCAGACAGAACCGGCCCCGTGCGTAGAGCGCTGGTGATGCGCCTGGCTAACCGGCACTTCTTCGTTGCCTTTCATACGCTGCAGATGCGCCGGGGTAACCGGCTCCTTTTCTTCATTGCAATATATATATATTCTACTTCGGCTATAATTCCTCCAGGACGCTGTAAAATAAATTAACTGGTATAAATAATACTTTTACCAGCCGCAAAGAGAAGCGTAAGGCGTGAGCGACCAAAAGCGTCGGCACCAACGCCAACTGCACGAATTCGTGTCAGTGACGCTGCGTCCCGGCCGAAATGCTCCCGCAACGACACGTGCATATCCGTCCATCCTCTCCCTTGGTTTCTCTTTGTTAGACGCGGCGGCCGGCCCGATCGATCACGTGGCCTGTCACGTGGCCATCGCCCTTTGAACGGCACTCTGTGGGCCAACTGCCGCCTCCTGCTGGCAGTATCGCGGACGTACGCACAAAACAAACAAAGGCTCGCTTGATCTTGCCTTTGTTGCGCGTGCAACGCATTTTCGCAGGCGGTCTACAATGCAGCGCCGAGTATTGAAACTCTCCGGGTGTTTCATAAGCCAGCCCAGTATTCGCGCTTTTATACGTGCTGAGGAAATGTCGCATTGTGGCTTTGGTAATGAAATGAACGATCCTTTTTGTTGTTGTTTCAATGTACTTTTGCTCGCGTTTTGTAAGGTGCTATCTTTGCATGCCTCTTCGACTTGTTCTTACTTCGTCATTTCTGGTCGCAGTAGTTCAAGCTGCACAAGTGAAACTAAGCTTATTTTGCATTCTTGGCTGTTCATACAGGAAACAAGCAGACGGTGCCACGCCCTGAGTATTGATTGTACACAGCCGCCAAGAGATTTCCGAATGGCTCTGTTTGCGACGCCTTGCTTAACCAACGAAAAGTGCACCAACTATAACACGGTGTTCTTGAAGTGAGTATGGGCCAAAACCACTATTATCTGCTGAAAATAGACTCACGAGTCAAGGAAACTGCCGAAAAAAAAGACGCAGTTTCGCCCGAAAGGAGAAGCATCGAGTGCTATAGCAAATTACTGGACAGCTAGCTATACGACATAAGGATAGTAGCTTTATCGGCCGTACGAAGTCGTTAACATAGGCATACTAACTGAATGAACAAACATGGCGTCACGCGCGCACAAGCAAACATGAACACATCTCACTCGATTATCGCGGAAACTCACTTTCGAAACGCCGCAGCGAGGAAGTGCGGCAGCAGTAGTGAGCGCATTGACCTTCGTGTGGCGTCTCGAATCAACGCGAACTAAGCCGCGAAAACACAGCGTGCGGTGGACCCTGTCCCCGCCGCAGATCACTCTCAAGATAACGTGGCCCGGGCGTGCGCGCGCGGCCGCCGGGGCCACTGGAGTAGAACGCGGCCCTCTCGCTACCCTCCCCCTGAAGCCTTGCGCGCGACGTAAGACGGCGCGCCTCCTCCGCGATTTACTCGCTTGCGGGCGCGAGATGAGTCGCGATCGGCGGCTCACTCTCGTGCGCTTTCACTCGCACATGGAGAACGTGGCCCTTGGACTTTATACGGATACTCATGGCAACGGTGACAGCAGAAATGCTCCTGGAATATCCATGTATTTGCTATCGCAATAGAGAAAAAAAGAACTTTATTCAGTTTGCGCATGTACTTCTGTGGCCTGCCCGTGATGCAACTGCGATCGGCGTGCAAACGAAGCGGGACAACAAGGAGAACTGCATGGAGCTGCGTTGTATTCGCTGTGCTGTGAAATGAGCCCGAAGTGGCGTGCTCGTTCGAACCTCCCATCCAAGTTAGAGCAAGGAGGATTCCTTTGTTAAGGCATTTATACTCTAAAGTGTATCTCGCATTTGTTGAGCTGCACCAATACCAGTGAGATATTGATTACATAATATACCTCATTACTTTTCTTTCCCCTTTTACTTTTGTTGCTGTATAACGGAGAGCAATGGCGAACAGCCGAGATTTCTTCAAGCTTGGTTTCTCACGGCAACCTATCCATATCAGAACAAAACAGAACCTAACAGAATAGATCCAGTGCCACGAACGATTTGACGATCATTTTATTTCCCAATCGTTCACCTGGTAGCGCAGAAAATTGTCGACACAATGTTCGCATGGGAAGTGCATGCTGCCCTCGCATTCGATCAAGTACGGTTGCGCTCGGTACAGGAAGATATATTTCCTATCGAGAAAGAATAAAAAATAAAGAAAGGAAAGGTTCATCCCAGAGGCATACGTTTGCAGATCGCCGACTGGCCCGTGGTGAAACAGACAGGATTTGGTTTAATTTCTTTCTTTCCTTCTTTCTTTTTCTTTTGTGAATGCGCGTGCATGGGATCTCGTACTGCACACAGGGAGAACGAGGGAGGTAAACTCTTCAGCGTCACAGAACGAAGACGACGGGACACGGAAAAGCGGAAGACAATTTGTCTCTCGGCTGACGGCGATCTCGGGCGGACGCCTCGAGTCTGTTTTCCGATGCAGAGCTTCCACCTCTCCGAGCGCGCCCTCCATCTTTCAGTTACTATCGTCCTCTCCCTCGAGCCTTTCATCTTCCCCGCTTCACCACCATCATCTCCAAAAGCCCAGCTCATCCACTTCTTCAGTTTCCAACCGCCATCGTAAACATTTTCGCAACGCGAGAAAAATAAAGCAAATGTATTCGTTTGAAAGAGCCCTCGCGTTTCGCCTTCAGTTCCCGCGGAAGATTTTCACCGGTGACAGCGCACAGCCAAGATGTTCTCCGATCCCGGCACGCCTCGGCTTCTTCTACAACTTCAACGTTGGCATGGTTTGTGGGGTCCTTTTCGCAATATTTTTTTTTGCTTCGTTTGATGAAATTTATTTCTGGCTACTCAAACTCGGTTTCTCAGCGCCCACCTCCCTCGTATCTTGGCCTTCCTTCCTTTGATGAATAATGCACGCGGTTGTCTCTGTGCTCGCTCGGAACCCCGACAGAGAAAGAGAGAGAGTTTTTCTGCAAATGCGGGGGAACTCGGCACCATAGTGGCGCAGAAAGCGCCCTCTAATGGAAGACGACAGATGCACCAACGAAAGAAATAAGGAGCGAGCGAATGTGCGCGAAATTCCGTAAAGCACACTTACCCGCACACATCCACCACAAGGATAAGTTCTCAGCGCAGAATAAGCCGCAGAATGAGGCAAATGTCAAAACGATAGGCACGAGGGCCACAACAGTGGGAGGTCCGCGCTTCAGCATGTTGTGTCGCGTTTTGTTTTGCCATGTGTCCTATTCCGGCCCTAAAAAATATAAGCTTTATGGATTGACAACTAGCCCGAAGAAACGTGTTGCTCAGTTATACATTGTCCATGTTCCCGCTCCACTGCCTCATGTTTTTTTATTGCAACGGCATATAATGTAGAATGCGTCGTGCGACTCTCGTGCCTGCCGAATCTCCGCGAGATTTCCGAGTGGTTGCTGCGAGGAAAATGCGGTCAGTTGGCTACGCTTATGCTCAACGAGTTAGTGCATCAGCGGATCTGGCGAGAGGCAATGCGATGCATCGAAGTGTTCAATTGACCTTTCAATGGAGTTGAGATTTTTTATGACACATCAGCTCTTGCGGCTATTATGGGCCAAAAGTATCGGCACATACGGGTATTTTTTGGGCAAAAGCCAACCAGGCTCTCGATTTTTTACAGCAACGAAGTAGAAAATCGTGGCTAGATCCAAACGTGGCTCCACGTAAAATACCAACCCATTCCGTTCTTGCAAGAAAGAGCAAGAGTCAAAAGTACGTTTCTTCAGATGTCAAATTATTGTGATTCAGCTCTGCAGTGAGTGAAAAAGTAGTGCCAGAACGACCACGTGCGGAGACGTGGAACGAGGAGAACGGTGAAGCAAGGACAATGAGGAGGAAGAGTACCATCGCAGTTAGGCCACGTGTGCGCAATGGCCCAATCAGGGACGGCTTCGTAGTACTTCGATGGGGCATTGTGCTACCACTGCGCCACGTACGTGGAGCGAGGGCCCAAAAAGAAGTGGGGGCGAGAGACGATGCAAGAATATACGTAGGCTGGAGAAGGAGACGGCGGCCACCAGCCAATGACATTCGACACGCGGACGTCCCTGGAGACTCAACGTTCCGGAATCAACGACCGACGAATCCAGCCGGGCGACTCGGAGCAGGAGCGGGGAACGAGGCCATGTGGCCTATCGGGGCTACCAGAGAGACCTGCTGCCGAGATAGAGCGTGGTCGCGCGAGTGACGACTGCTGTACACCAAGCCCGGCCATGCGTGGGTGCATGCGACAACCGCTATGTAGCCCCGACCTGCGTCCCCGGTGAGCGACGTGGCCGGGCCCGTCTCCAATGTCCGCTACCGACACCACCTCGAGCTATCTGACGCCATCGCCAGGCACAGCCAGCTTTTGCGTCGCCAACGATGCCTCATTTATTCAGTCGAGCCGACGCGACGTACTTACTGTGAGAGCGCCGAACTTTTCGTTGACATGTAGGTCGCGAGAGCTTGAATGCAGGTTAGCTGTTCAAGCAGGAACGCGTGTAAGTTACTATCATCATTGAGATACCGCGCTAAGACTTTCTTCGTAGCCGCGAGCTTTGTTTGATTCCAGCGTGCCTACATGCTTGTCTCAGTTCCTTTTCTGTCTCGTTATTGCGAATACACTTTCTTGTGAGTTCTCGCATGAGGAGTCTGACTCTCTCATATCTCTTTTCCTCGACGCACCGCACGTCCGCAACCCCAACGAATGACCGCTGTTTGAAGCGAAGATTGCATTGGCTCATAAGGGGCGTTGTCGTGGTCACGCAAAAACCCGGTTGCCCAAGAGCAGGGCAGCTATGGGAAAGAGCGGTTTGATGAGTTGACAGCTGCGCCGGCGCCGGAGCGTGAGTCATTAGCAAGGATTCCAGCTGCATAGGCGCGCGCTCACGCCACGCGCGCAGCTAATCAGAGCCGTTTCGCTTCCGCCGGGGAGGGAAAGGGCAGGGAAGGGTTTCGCGCGCGCTGCCCGCCGGCTTTGTTTTCGTTCAGTTCACTCTCGCAAAACGAATGAAATGGCCACGCGTTGTGCGTTCCCCCGAGGAACGGGCAGTGTTTGATGAGCGGCGGCGAGAACTCGCCCATGAAAGGGCTTGCAGTCGGTGCGCCGATTCAGCCGTTAAAGCTGCCCGAACCCAGATGATCCTACAGCAGCGAGTAGAAGATCCCGAGCGAAGGGAGCGGGAGTCTGAAGCAATCCGGCACCGTTACTTGTGGGTTACTTAAGCGTGACGAAGGTCAGTTGCATGCAGGACAAGCTTCACATATCACCATTTTCCGGTAGGGGAAGAGTGAGCAATTTTTTAACATCACTTTACAGAGATGCGAGATACAGAGGTACAGAGATTTACAGAAATGCCTCCATTGTGCGCGGAGAAACATTCAACCATTCCAAATCTTGACCCGGTTTTGTGTGGTGCTCTGGATAGGAGCCAGTGCTGCAGGATAACTTGTTTCCCCCTTTTGAAAAGGCGGGTATTGTCTGTAAACGCTTTTGCATACGCTAATCATCCCCGCATTTTATATACTTTCGCGATGTGAGACATCCATTTCAACGCGAAGTGCTCCAGCGCCGTAGCTCGTTTGATTTGCCTGCCGTTGTTGTATACTCCTTTATTGAAAATTGTTCTCTGTATGGGGTGCCAAAAGAAAAGCGTTGATGCAGTTCTTCAAAGCATGTTTTCAATAGCCTATTTATTTAACTCCAGTCGCAAGGCGTTGATTAGGGATTAAATGATGCGTGTTTTCCCCATGCCAGTATGCCGTAATGCATTCGGAAATCGTCTATTGCTTGGTGTGTTCAATCGCGTTAAGAACGAGTGCGTCTCCAGGAAGAAAGACTTCTTTGAACTTTATGCCTCGAAGCCACCTGCTGAGACATGGAAGAAGACTAAGAGATTCTATGTTTCTTAGACCACAGATTGTAGATTATATAAAAAATCGAGAGACTATTCATCATTACTTTATTGATTGCTGGGATAAAGTGCTTTTTCTTATGTGCTACAACAAACATTGAAAAATAAGCAGAAATTAATTCCTGACCAATTATATATCTGGATGTGACAAAAGTCAATCTGTCCGCAGATCTAATTTTTCCAGTTGGCACGCATAGTCTCTAGAGGGCAAGATTGATAAATACAAATTCCGAACCGGCATGACCAATAAAGAACGTCTTCCAGGACCAAACAATTCACACATCTAAGATGTAGAAGAGCTCTAGCAACGCTCTAGACTGGTTTCGCCTGTTCGTGTTAAAATTTGCGTGATCATTGGGTTATGTCGTATTTAGTGTAAATGCTTTCGTTTTCCTTCCCTGCAATAAGAAAAAAAAACGTAACTGTGGTATAATGGGAAGAGTGCCAGTTAGTGTTGATAAACCGAGATTCCATCCGACCCTCGGACACTTATTTGTTTTGCACTTAAGATGCCCGAAACCATGCATGACAGGTACCTATCTACCGTCCTACATACTCACCGCAAGTGTCTGTAATAAGGCAAATAATGGTTTCCATATCAAAGAACATTTCATAAAAGCGAATTCAGTTATACGTGGTGTGGTTGCGGCAGATCATGGTATGGGAGTTGCGTAAAGAACTTGCAGTGTCTACGCGGGAGAATAGTTTCGCAAGTGACCAAAGAGTAGCGAGTGCGTTTTTTATTGTTTGCGGCATATGACAAAATAAGAATGTTCAAAGGATGTTTCTTCAAAAGGAGCGGGAGAGTGGAGGCAGCAATTTTCTTGCCAAGCAAGCATTTCTCCTACAAACAACTTCACATTTGCTTGTTCTTCATACGAGTCACCTAGTTATCAGCCTTTATGAAGACACTATACGCCCATATAAAAATATGCCGTTGAACAAAGTATTACCACGAAAAGTGTACGAAAAATAGGCAATTCTTTGAAGACTTTTAGTCCCTATCCGTTCATTAAAGTGCAGGCAGGTTTATAACTTTGTGGCAAATCGGTAAGGCGGAAGCTCGCAAAATGGAGGAGGGTTCATGAATGGGATAATTGTCGTCCATCCGACTTGCTGCAGGAAAATACAACAAGGAACCCACGCGTGTTTCTTAGAAAGGAAATTGTATTCTACGACATTGCCCTGTATTCTGTTGAATTCCTGCTTGCTGGGCTGAGCGCTCCTGTATCGTAGAAGTGAAAAAAAATAGGTGCTACAACTTTACCCCTTGAACTAGAAAGTAATATAGAATCAAATTAAACAAATCCCCTTTATTTCCTCCGATTAGCCGGCAACTATAGTATAAAAATCCTCTTCTGGATGACTGCTCGGGTCCCAGAAAATAGTGAAAGCAATGTAATGCGTCTATAATTCTCCAATGTTTTAGTTTTGCATTGTTTGTCTCACATGCACATCAAATGGAGTCATGAAAACAGTCGGAAGCAAAGCAAAGAGAATGCACTCTGACGCATGATAAACCATTGGAGGATGGTTGAAAGGGTAGATGTGTACTGCTGTACATGCTATACATCTTATATCTATTAACGCTAGCAGGTGTGGGGGGGCTCGGAGCTGCCACGCATCACTGCCTCCAGGACCAGCCAGCATTGCAAACCGCACTAAAGCTTCTGCAAACACCGCTACCGTGCACGGGTATCAGGAATGACACACGAAGTCGTCACCTTTGACCATGACGTCTCCGGAATTGACACGGTTTACTTGGCCAGAGAGCCGTCCACGAAAAGTAGGCGAAAAGCCGAAAAAATGTTTGCTTTACTGTGTCCTGATTTTTCAGCTTGAGGAAGAAAAATGCGAACGATGCCTGCATGTTCGGTTGGTTCGGCAACGGGATGACGTATGCTGAAATGAAGAATTCGAGAGAAACACGTAGGGCGAGAGCAAATTATGAAGCAGTTATCATAAGGCGTGGCGTTCGGGAAATCTTCAGGTGTGGCAAATGATTTAATAGAGAAGCGAAATTCGCAGTGTGTGTGCCAATCTGAACACCTCGTATATGAAAGACAGTGAAGCTGCATACGCGAATTTTTACGTCTTTCGGAAGTACTATCATCCATCTCACAGATCGTTTGCAGTGCTGTCGAGGTTACTAAGCGTACACAGGCAATATTATTGGGAAGCGGAGTATAGTACCGGGCGTAGCTGTCCGAATAATGGCAGCATTGGAGTTTTGTTTTCTGTTTGGTACATGATACGTAACAGCGACACACGACGTGTTTGCACCTTTGCGCATGCGCGCCTTAAACCGCGAATTCCGCACCCGCAGAGCAGAAGACGCGGCACGGATGAAAAAAAAAAATCTCGGTTGGCATTCGGCCTTCCTATTGGCTAAGGAGTCCTGCAGCTTCCACGGGACGCCAGACGACTTGTGAGATGGAGTCAGACTTGCACGTAACGAAGTACGTGTCATTACTTGTAATCGATTGCGGTTCTTGGTGTCTTTCTAATGTAACGAATATTTGGTTTACCCTGTAACATTCTATGTAATACAATTAGGCACCTTTTTCAGTGATCAATTATATCTAACCAGTTACATTTTTGACGGAATAAACTGCATCATTTAAGTGCTGCTTCGAGCACTTAAATTTGGAAGTAACTAAAGTGTCGAAAAGGAAGAGAAAACACATAGATGGGTTAGCTCTTATCCACAATCTGTGTAGTGATTCAGCTTCTCTGCGGCGTAGTGCAGCTATGCCTCGATCACCTCCGCATGGCAGGTTTGCAGATTTGCACACCTCCCTTGGAAGTCCGACCTCTCAGCTTTTCTCTTATAATAAGTTTCTCTGTTTCTTCTTAAAGCGCTTCAAAACGGCCTCCGTGACCGTCATCGCCATAAACTGCAATATGTACAGTATAGTTATTAGGTAAAATTATCATTAGCAAACATTTCTTAATTAGTCGAAAATCCACGCTGTGAAGGTGGTTAGAGAGTGATGCGGCAAAAGACAACTGCAAAGATTATCCAATGCGCGGAGGTTGAAATGATTCACGTGGAAAATTTCACATATACCTTGCTTAATTATTAGCCTTAGACGTTTCGACAACCTGTGACTTGGCTTGCGCCTGTACTTCGTGCACCTGTAAAGAGTGGACCAGAGAGAAGAGAAATTCGCGGCACCTCGTACGCACGCTGCTCCTTAGGAGTTCCCGTTATAAATGACCTTGCCATAGCACTATCACAAACACACATCAGTTGTTAGGCGGGTTCTTCTTTTACGTGCGAAATTGTAGTTATGTCGCTCCCTGCTTCCTATGCTACAGTCAAGCTGCCGTCGCCGCGGGAGCTTGCGCACTAGTAATCTTTACCGGGAAACGTATGCGACGTATGCGTGTAGCGCTACGTGCTTCGCATCGCACTTAGGCGCAGGAGCGCCTTAGTATTAACTATGTGGTTCTTGATGTTTGTTTTGAGCTTGTTCTTTATTGAAACGTACGCTTTTCTGTATGTTGTATGCGTGATTTGAAAGGATGTACGCATTGTTCGCTTCACTTTGCCGAGTACTTGTGGCGTCTGCCTTGAGGGGGTATTCATTCATTCACAAAACTTTATTAGCGTCCTGAAGCCCGGTCTTTTCAGACCGAGGCAGGCAGCGTCCACTTCGGCACCGCCAGGCCGAGCCTTATGGCGTCATCGTGGACCCTCTGGACAGCCCGTAGCTGATCTTGATATGAAGAGCTTGTTATGAACTTGTGCCAGTAAAGCCATTTTTCTTCGGGGTCGGCGAGAGTCGCGGGACAGCCCGCCAGCATGTGTCTGATGTCAATGATGCCATCGCACACGTTACATTCTGTCCTAATTTCTCTTTCTGGGTGAATTTTATTTATGAAATACGGAGTGGGGTACGTCCCGGTTTGCAGTAAACGTAGCGTCAATGCCTGAGCCCTGTTCAATTTTACGTGTGGCAGAGGGAATTGCCTACGCCCCAAGTAGTAATATTTAGTTATGTCGTTGTAAGTTAGTAAGTGATCTTTATGTTCCCCGGAATGGTAGTGGGCGTCGGTTCGGTTCTGACCGGCACGGCAAGCAAGTCCTCGTGCCAGGTCGTTCGTCACCTCGTTGAGGTTGGGCCGAGTCTCGTCCACTTGTCCCATATGTGCAGGAAACCATCGGATTTCAGTTTTGATAGTTTCGACCTTGTCGATAATTTTAGCCGCAGTCCCAGCTACATAGCCTTTGTCAAAGCTCTTAATTGCTGCTTTGGAATCGCTATAGATGAAAGACCATTTACGGTTCCTGATGGCTAGAGCAATCGCGGCTTGCTCCGCCACCGTGGAATCCTTAGTGAAGATGGTGATGGCATCCCGTACCTCGCCCCGGCTGTCGACCACCACGGTGGTGTAGGCCTCTTTGCCTTTGACCCAGGCAGCGTCTACAAGGGCCGCCTGTTGTCCTAGCTGTTCAATTTCTTTCAACAAAGCTTTCGCTCTCGCTTTTCTCCTGCTAACATTGTGTTCCGGGTGCATATTTCTCGGGAGGGGGGTGGTTCTGATCGCGTCTCTAAGTTTCGCGCTCAATTCTACCTCGGATTCCTTCGGGTTCATTAATCTATTTGGGTCTGTCCCTATCGCTTTGAGTATAAGTCTGCCCGCTCGCGTTTTCGTCAGTCTTTCCTGCTGCGCCATCTGTTGCGCTTCCGCCATCTCTTCTATCGTATTGTGCACGCCTAGGTTCATGAGCTTCACGTTCGAGGTGCTGATGGGTATACCTAGGGTAGCCTTCACTAACTTTCTGATCAGAGTGTTTAGCTTGTTCAGCTCGGCCTGCGACCATTTAAATAGACCTGCCACGTAGGTGAACTGACAGAGAGCGAAGGCGTGCACTAGCCTTAGAGCGCTGTCCTCACCCAGGCCTCTGTGTCTGTTGCTGATTCTCCTTAGTAATCTGATGACTTGGTCCGTCTTGTTGGAAATGTGCTGAATGGCATTCAGGTTTGTACCTCCCGCTGCTATGTGGAAGCCTAAAACTTTAATATTTTCCACCTGCCTGATCGCGGATCCGTCGTGACAGCGTAACATAATCTTGGGTTCCTCCCCGGGGACGTAGCCCATGGGTCTTCGACCCCTGCGTCGATGTTTTAGGACCAAAAGCTCCGACTTTGCCGCCGAACAGTTGAGTCCCATCTCGCCTAGCGTGCTTTCCACGGCGTGTATGCTCTCTTGCAGTCTGGTCTCCGTTTGGCCTACGTTACCGTTGGCGCTCCATATGGTTATATCATCGGCGTATATTGCCGTTGCATTTGGCGGTGTGAGCCATAGATGACGGTAGTTTTCTGTGGACGTTACGCCACAAAGAAATTCCGAGGTCTTAGCAATAGACATCTTCGATGGAATATTCCATTTGATTTATAAAGAAAATAATGTCCGCCTCCGAGAGTATTCTACTAAAGAAGCGGAATTGTACTGAAGGCCAGGGGTGATACTTAAGACGTTTAAGCACCACCAATCCACTCCTGTGAAGGTCATTGGTCAGCGAAGCTGTATATATGTTGCGGCTACTGCAGCGCAACCTATCAAACACTGATCCCACGATGCGCACCCATTATGCACATTGCTCTTCAAATTGAAACATAGCACAAACACACGTTTCAATGCACCTAACAGAGACCTTTATTTTATTTATTACTTCAAAATAACTGCTATAACTCCTTTGTGGTTGCTACGATACGCACAGATGTTTTCCGTTCTTCCTTTAAAACCGTTTTTCACCAAAGTTAAATACATGCATGGCCCGTGTAAGGTAGTTGGTTGAATCGCATAGTCGAAGTGACCGAGGCCAAACTCTTCCACGAATTGTGTCAACCACTGCTTTGTTTCGGGTTTTGAGATGTCGACGTTGAAGTCTCAGACAACGACCACCGACGAGGGATCGGGGGCAACGTACGGTGATCCATGTGGAAGTGCGCGCGCCTCGTCATCAATCATGCGGTTTGACGGCTTTCTTTATTTGTCGGTTTCGTATTGAAAAGAAGGCTGTGCTGTATGTTCGCTTCACGCCTCTGCCTCACGGAGGCGTGAGCCATTGCTCTCGGCCCTGCAGTGCCACCGGGATCGGCCCACTGGGTTTCCTGTCAGCGTGACGGACGCGAAAAAAAGAATCCCGGGATCCCAGACTTGGGCAAGTTAAAGAAGAACACCCCGTATACATGACTCATACAAACCTACCTTTGCAATTGCAACACACAAGGAGATTTTAGGGCTGAGTATTATGCATCTTTACAATAAATCATTGGAAACTGTCCCGCCTTTTCAAGGAAGGTGAAGGTATATTGGCGTTTGTTACACTTTTTTGGTCGTTTGAGTCTAAATGGTTAGCGAGTAAAGTATAGCGGGAAGAGGTCCATGAGATGGTCAATTCAAATGGCGCTTCATTAGAGCGGTCACCGCTTCCGATGTTGATGCCAGGAAATCACCCGCGGACGATTTTTTAATGTTTCACGGTCCCACTGGGGAGCGCTCTTCGCCAATCTTGCAAACAATGTGTTCGTGCGTTACAACACAGCCCTTCTCTTCTGCGAGCACATTGAGCGAGTTTTAAGTGTAGCTGCAGATGCATTCACATCGAAACGAGAGAATGTTAACAAAACCTTTTTTTTTTCAAAATCAATTTGCAGTGAAGATAAACAATGTGTGAAAAGGGGCAGAGAACTTGCCGAAAGAGCCAGGCCAGCTATTCCTATATACTGTATTTGTGCAATGTCAGTGAAATAGGAAGGAAAGTAACCTTTATGTAATGGACTACATTTCATTAATCGCTCAGTTACATTCGGGGTGCAGTAATCTTTTCCAAAATAGTAAACGTAATTGTAATCGGTTGCTTTTTCTTTTCCGTGACGTGTAGAATGCAGGGGCCGGTATTCTGTTCTATTCATCACCTAAGCCCTGGTGATACGGTCGCTCTGGGGCCGACACGCGGCTGCTCTTCGATTACGGTTCGACACTAATCACACAGTTCTGCACTTTCCGCAGCTGGTCAAATGCGCAGTTGACCTCCGACGTGGGGCTGGCAGAGTGCGACGTGAGAAACAAAAGTTACGGATTAATCGCTCAAAGCACCATGCCTGAAAGCTGATGTCTGTGCGAGTGAGATAGACAGAAGATAACTTTTATTTTTTAACAACTGATATTTGCGTTTTATAAGAAACATTTGTTGATGCTGACGCAGGTTGCCTGCGTCAGCATCAACAAATGTTGCATGGAATGATACAACAAATCAGTTGCATGGAATGATACCTAGGGCCCTTCCGCATTCCGGCTGGCACTGCCGTGCGGGGATGCCTGCGAAACTTCGCTTCAAAAACTACGCCACGTGCTGTTAAAGCGGCCCAGTCATTTTTTGGCCCCTCGTAAGGTGTGAGCCATTCAACCATTTGCTTTTTCTATTTAATTACACTTGAATATTGATTTTTCCTAGTGCTCTATAGAATCGACAAATTAAATAAAGACTAGTCATGTATTCAAAACAATATTTTTTTTATTGGAGAACGCACGCACACAAACAAAATTATTTAGGTATCGGAGAAAGTTGGCTTCTCCACGCGACGACGACGACGACGACGACGACATTATTTTTGTCGGTGACCTTAACGACGTTTCTGCCATGTATTTACTTATATTGTAGCACAGTCTGCGCATAAAAAACGAGAGAAGCGTGGACTTGATCAGACAGCCTTTAGTAAGAGAGATTGTGTCATTTTGCCGTGGACTTGTTCACGGTAGAGGGCACGGAAAATGCGTAGAAGGACTGGGCTCATCTGCGGGAGCTTTATAAAGGGTCTAATGCAAACAAGATGCCAAATGCTGTAGACTTAAATACGCATCTCTAAATGTTCAGAGATTAGTGTTTTGTGAATAATTGCGGGTGTCTGAATGACATTGGTAAATCGCCGGTTAAAGGGCTAAAGGGCTCGGGACACCCGCCACTGCCAATGATATTCTAGGGAGCCCTACTCATGGGTTCGACCTTCGGCAGGCGCCGACTCATTCTGCGTTGGCTGGAATTACAGCAAACGCTCGTGCAATATGCCTTCGGTGCACGTTAGAGATCTGCCGCTAGCTCCAAATAATGGTAAGCCCTTCGCGGCACGGCACTCACCATACCTAAATGTGCAGGTTTAAGCCCGTTAAACCACGGAATAATAAAAAAAGAACAGTTTAAGAGCTGTTGGAGGTTGGTGTCACAAAGCCACGCGTTGCCTGCGAGGTGCCAAGCGATGCTTCCCGTGGACTAATTCCGATCTCTTGGACAGAGTGAAACGTGCACGGAAAGCAAAGCGCGCGTGAGCTTGCGCATTCCGTGTCTGGAGGTACGGGAGATTGGGCGAGAAAGGGAGGCTTGTAAAGCGCGGGTGGATTCACGCGAGGTGGGAGGTGAGGTTCCGGACCACCTATGCTGCAATCACTCTGCATTATAAGCAAACAAATGCGGTATACGCAGCGCAATTCGAGGCAGAGCACGTAGAGGTTGAGCGTGCACCGGCGAGAGAGAGAGAGAGAGAGAAAACGCTCAGAGGATCCAGACCCAAATATGTGTACAAACAGGTTCTAGTTCCGAGCTCGCCAGCAGGGACGTTCTTTACGTTCAACTCCCGCGTCTGCGCATGCATACATGTTTGCGGTTGTCCCCTGCACCAGCGCGTGCTCGTGCTTCTCCTCCTCCTCCTCCTCGTTTGCTTGTTGTTTCGAGACCACGTCAGGGAGCGGAGAAATGATTGCGATGCAAAAGAACAGCACGTCTGAAGACGCGGTGACGTTAAGTGAAACTGCGGTCACTTCTCTGCTTGACCATCCGAGCGGCGCAGGGAATTTAACGTTCCACCCGCGCGGTGCCGCGTACGTGTCCCGGATGCGAGATGTACAGTCGCGTTTTACGCTTTCCTTGCATAGCAGAGTCGGGAATCCGGAAAAGCAGTCAGTCGCCATAGTCGCGGGAAGTCCTTTCTTGGCCACGCTTATTGCCTCTATTCTGTGGTTCGTCTTCTTCGTTGTGGCTCTTTTTCTCCAAGGAAGGAAAGGGCGCAATGTTGCACTTTGCATTTAGAACAGCTCAGACCACCTGGCGTGACATATTCAATGAAAGAGCGGGGCGGGAGAGTCTGCAGCAGAGCCTATTTGCGTCATATCCATTGCGGCAAAGTATTTACTACTCTGATTCATACCTACATGTACAATATTAGAGAAACTCGCTCACAGTCAAACAAATAAGAAGAAATGGAAGTGAGCAAACGTGCAAACAAACGAGAGTGTCATACCTTCATCAGCAAAATTTTAAACCAGTTCACTAGACCGAGGCTAACTGCACCCCTCTTCCAGTTGACCCTCGTTGACGCAGCACTCGTTCGTTCCCAGTCCAACTGAGGGGTCGCAGTACCAGAAGATATTATCACAGAGAAAAGAATTCAACAACAGCGGACACTCGGTGAGAAGTGGCAACAAGAAACACGTCACTCTAGGGTTCACATCAGCGCTTAGCTGACGCAAGCATCGGGAAAAAAGAATGTGATATGAAGTTAGCAGACAATTTTCTTTTTATTATTTCCGGCTAAAACGAAAGAAGTTTTGCGCTTGAAAGAAGTTACCCTTTCAGACTTATTCATATTGGGTTACGTGGCCATAATCCAATAACACGCCAGATGCATGCCACACGCGCCAGACATGCTACCGAAGCGAACGAAGGTGGCTGCGCGTGGGAGCGCTTGGCTGATAGGCGTCACGTTTGTCTTTTAACGTGAGACCATTAAGGGTCCTGTGTCGCAGAAAATCCTTTGCCGGCCACCGGCGTCCGGCGGCGGTGCCGACCGTCTTGTGAGCCCAAACATATTTCCGAACCACGCCTACCAAACCACACGGGCACTCCGTGCAGCGCAGAGGCAACTGCGCTGCAGTGGGCTTTAGCAATAGAGAAAACAAAGTTATACAAGAGGGGACACTCGGCGAAAACTTGCAACAGGAAATACGTCATGCTAGTATTAATGCCGACCGTTTGCTGCCGCGAGCATCGAAAAAAAGAAAGAGAAAGTGAAACGAAGTTAACAGACATTGTCTAATTTTTTTCATTGTTTCCTGCTAAAACTAAAATTATCTGCGCATAAATAAAATTAAACATTGTGGCTTACGTCCGTTGCCTAGCGACAGGCGAATTGCCGAACGACGAGCCAGATACATGCGTCATTCGTCAGACAGAGCGCCGAAGCGAGCGGGACGCATCTGTGCGTTGGCCTGTTCGGCGACCCGTCTGCCTCTTTTTTCTATTATTGGATTTAGCCTGGTTTGTTGCGCTGCCGTCGGATTCTTGCGTTCCTTCTGCACTTCGAAACGGCACCACTGCACTATTGGACTAGGGCAAGGTGAGAAATTTTGTTCGACTGTCTGCGACGCATTTCAAGCAATTAGGCTTACAGCTCGGAAGCTACACTTGTGATGCAGTTAGCGAAAAACATCTCGGCCATCGTGGCACAGTTAGGTTCAATTAATGACTCGTACTGGGAGATGTTTCCGACACTTTCTATGAGCCCAACATTATTTTACCTTTTTCGGTAGTTCTTGGGCCGGCTAGTCACACAGGGCGCTGTGACGCAGCTTCGCGTGCACTGAATCTTACTGGTACAAATTTCGGAGCTTTCTCTAACCCCCAACATTACTGTAACTAATTGTTGTATTGTAACTAATTATTGTAATTGTAATTATTGTAATTATTGTAACTAATTTTGTTACTTTTTGGGGTACTTTTCAAGCGCAGTGGCCGCGCCTTGCGGTGTGATGCGGTTAGCGAAAAACATCACTGCCCCAGTACGCAGTTAACTTTCGCGCTTTATTGCGCTGACAAGTTTGTGGCGCCTTCTCTGACGTCCAACATTGTTGAAAATTAATTTCGGTACTTTTTTTGTTACCTATGAGGCACGCTCGCCGCGCCTGGTCTTGTGACGCAGTTAGCGAAAAGCAGCTCGGCTGTGTGGCGCAGTTTTTTCGCGTGTACCGATTCTTAGTGGGACGTGTTCGCGACGCCTTCTCTGACCCCAAACATGATCGTAATTAATTTGGTTGCCTTTTGGGATAATTTCGAGGCACGCTCGCCGCGGCTGCCATGACGCAGCGAAAAGCAGCTCGGCCACGGTGACAAAGTTAGTTAGGCGTGTACTGAATCTTACTACGGCAAGATTGGCACATTTTGTGTGGCACCGCAACAACTTAAACCTCCTTTCAGTGCTCACGCTTGTCGAAAACGCAGCGAGGAATTGCGAAGAGTGATACCACGGGAGTGTGTCGCTTGCGCTGGTAGAACGCGCAAAAGATAACGCCAAGGAGCTCAAACACTAGAAACTTCTAACTCGAAAATTCTGTCTTCTGCATGGCTCATGGCAGGCTTTGCACCCACGCATTTGTCTTGCGTGCGAGTAGAAGGAATGCTACGAGCGCGCAGCATGGTCTGGTTGAGGGCCTGTGTTGTGGTCACCTCTGTGTATTCGTAGCGAACTATCGCGTCGATTGTAGCCAAGTTCTTTTCGAAACGCGCAGTAGCCCGTGTATTCGTGCTCCTAAAGTGCAGGAAATACGTCCTGAGAAGATGGGAATGCTTGGAACTAGGATGTTTTCGTGGTGTGTACGGTATTGTTGGGATGAGGCGGGTATTCCTTACGCTATGTATCTAAAGCGAACTGGTTTTGTATGTAATGCTGCCCATTCACCCCTTTCGCACATTTAACCTCTACACGCATTATTCCTATGCGTTAATACCAAAATGACAGATGCTTGTAATTTACTTTTTTAAGCTGACATCGTCCGGTGGAGCTTCGTACGGGAACTACTGCTACTTACCTGGGGCCACAATATTGAATGAATGCAGAAAAAACCCGCAAGGAGCATTTATATAGAATAAAATAAACATTTCCTCATTCACAAGGTGTCTTGCGTCCTTATGAAATTGCACGTCGCACATACATCATGGAGGCTTGTAAAGATCGTTCGCAATCATTTTAACTTAATAATAAAAGAATTTTGCACAGAAAGCACGCACGTTTGAGCTGTAGAGAAAAAAACAAGAAAACGCGTCGATCAGTGCAGCCGGCGTAACGCGTACCAGCTAGCGTTCAAAACGCGCGCGCCCGAAACCGAAACCGGAAGTGTGGTTCAGGTATTAAGAGCAAGCTAGCGCGGGTGCTCCTATCTAAATACACGTTAAAGAATTAGTTTTTCGCGGCCAGCACTGCACCAAATTTGGCGAGTTTTGTTGCATTTAAAAGAAAAACTTAAACTCTAGTGACTGTTGGTTTGGAATTTCCAAGTTGCACGCCGTCAATTTTTATTAAAAATGACAAAGATAACAAATTTTCAAAAACGAAACTATCAGGTTTAAAACTCCAACTCAGCAATAAGAAATATCACAATTATCTTAATTCCGTATATTAGTACATCTAAAACGGACAAAATTGATATGTTACCTATGATTCTGAATAAGTTTAGTAATATGGAAATAGATTTTGCAGAACCCTTGTACACAACGTAACAAATTCACGTGATATGATATAGCGGATGCGGTTTACAGAACCGCGATACCTGTTTTGGATGCCGAGCTATTAATTTGTAACTTTCGTGCTTCTATTTTTTTCAAGCTTTCGAATCGTTGAAAATCATTTTACCAACACTCAGGCCCTAAATAAACATTCCGCTTCCAACAGTCACTGGAATTTACCTTTCTATCTTAAATGCAAGAAATTTCATTGAAATCGGTCCAGGGGTTGTCTCAGAAAAGCGTTTCTGCGTTTTACATGTATTTGAATAGGCCGCGTTGGAGTTGGGCCCCAGCTAAAGCTTCCTCTTAAGAGGAAGCTTCAGATTTTCGTGTAATAGGGCATATAATGCTTTCGCATGAGTAAGCATAGATTAATAGATTGTGCAATGGCATGATTTCAACACAGGACTCTAAGCAGAACAGCTCTAACCATTAGGCTATGGGCGTGTGCCTCTGCAAACGGTGTAGAACACCCTCAAAATTTTGTCGCGTGCATCGCCAGGCGCATTTCATGGACACTCCACGTGATTTTTGGCCGTCATCAAATACTGAGACGTCAACATATTGATTCCTTTAGTTTTAATGTTTCCTAGCGAACAATAATCACATTACCTGTACGATTTCCCTTTGCGTCAGAATTTGAACGCCAGGTGCCGAAAGATGTCCAGGCACGTTCGCGTTCGAGTCGCAAAAACTGGAGTACAGAATAAGCTGCATTCCAAGCACAAATTTGCTTGCTGGTGTGAATTGTAAAAAAAAGAATAAACAACGCAGGCTATACAGGCCCTGTCTTCTTGTGAGATTGTTTTACCGCACGTAGTAGCCAAGGCACGGTGGCTGGAACAGTACCTGCTGGTGCGTGGTTGCCAAAGTGAAGCGCCATGTCCCTCACATCGCGCAATCACGCCTCCCCCCCGCGTGTTGTCATGGGCGCCGGCCAAGATGCTCCAACGAAGCGCTAATAGCAATGAATCAAAGCAGGCCCGCATACGTGCAAGGACCACCCGGTTAGTTCCGATGAAGAAATTAATGCGCTACTTGGTGGGCGACGCGCGCTGGAGCTGAACGCCGGAAGTGCCAGGACGTGGCGCTGCATGCAGGAACGGGAGAGCGAGGCTAAGCGGCAACTTGGACGAAGCCCTGCAGTTGAAAAGTGTGAAGCGGACGCGCCCACAGCGCCCGCCGTGAGCATGCCACAGTACGGCAACGCGAGAAGACGCCGAGAAGGACCCCGTAGTTATGATCGATCCTGCTCGCGGTCATCGAGTTTTTTTCCGTTGACGTGTCTACGCAAACCACACTATGCCCCTTTACTCGGTCAGCATACGTTTACTGGAGTTCATACTGCCACTACAGCTACGAGCCTTACACTTCGTGTAATATTCGAAGATGTTGCTATCGCAATAAGTGCCTCACCTGTACAACGGAACTGTGACGATTGATTGGTGCGTGGAGCATTACCTTTGAAACTTTCGTGTCTAATGGCCAGAAACAGTACTCGCAAACCTCTCCGTTCGACAGTAATGTTTGCCATTGGTCGGTAGATGTCACTAATTTTCGCGTGTACGCTGTCCTCAATGGTGCGTGCCTTCTCTTATGAACCGGTACAGAGTAAGTAACCGGTACTTTGAATAACGGGTCTAGACTTTTCCAATGAAACATGTGGGGATGCGCGACTCTCACGCGTCCCCTGATATGTTGCTTTCCCGCATAGCTCCCGTCTCTTGTAGTCCGGCTTCGCCGCGTGGCTTGATGCCCGCGGCAGTCGGTGTGGTTGAAGCGCGGTACGAGAGATGGCGCGAGTGTTGCGTTGCTAACGCCAGCTAACGGCGGGGTTACTTGAGCGCGGAAAGGAGAAGGCTCTTCCTCTCTGGTTCGGGCTCGGCAAGCTGCGCGGACGTTCCGCGAGTGCACCGATCCATGCTTCTGCGAGACCGTCTCGCGAGGGCTCGTTCGAACGCGCTACCGTTCGCGTGACCGTACGCGCGAGCGACCAGGCGTTGGGATGCAGCATGAGGCGAACATATTCGCTCGTTATCCGGTCGCGGTGAGACGGACTTCCTAGATTTGTCGCGCAGTCATCGGCATGTTTTGTGGATAGTAACTAGCCTAGCAGGCATTAGTCTATGAAAGGTGCAATAAATGCCCTTGTGATGGTTTGCACTACTGTTCGTCGTTCCTTTGTCCCCAGAGCACGGGTGAGAACACCACAAACGACATTTGCTTTATTGACAATAGATAACTGAAAGAAATGAAATTATCACTTATTGATAATACAGAAATCTTGTGAATTAGTTGGGCGTGCTCTCTATCTTGATTTCACAGACGTAATGGGTGTTTCAGATGCTTAAGAAATCAAAAGCTCGTGTCTTTTAGCGCGACACTTTGATGGTTTCGCACTGTCGCTTAAATGCGACTGTCTAAAACCCGGTTACTGCATACCAGCGTGGGAGAAATAACTGTCACTTCATGCCGTAATAAAGTTGTTGTTGCAAATGTGCACAAAAATATCGTGTCTGAAGGGCCAGAGACATGGTAGGGCACTTGGTATTCAGTTTTCGAATAAGATTTCTGTGTTATGGTAAGAGCAGCTGAAGAATTGGGTAACTTATGAAAGCTAAGGCAAAGAAAGAGGACCACGGTTGTTTACATGTGTTTATTCGTACCTGTAAATGTTGATGCGCCGAAATAAATTGTAGCGCGTCCATCTTGCGTTCAGTGTATATGTACTTCAATGAGTCATTACATGACCGGGGTAGTTGGAGAAGTATGGGAGAGGCCTTTGCCCTGCAGTGGACGTAACCAAGCTGCTGCTGCTGCTGCTGATGATGATGATGAGTCATTCCTGGCATCGCTGTGTAGTCGCGGTGACAAGTAATGTCATGTAGATTCCGCTGTAACAGTTGCAATCCAAGACGCACGCCTACGGGGTTTCATGATCAGTCTCTCATAAAATATAAAAGAGCAGACGATAACGCAAAAGAAAGAAAACTAATTGGCAGGCATAATCAGTAGTCACAACTCCTGGTAGAGGCAATTCCGGTAGAACCCTTCACACGATGACTGTCGACGTTAATACGATGAGCGCTGAAGCACTGTAGCGACATGCCGAATTGCTGAAGACACCGTTATGTAGAATCTGCGGAGGTTATTCTGAGATTTCCCTTGCTTCAGCTATACGCAATGTACTTTCCCTTCGGCATTTGGCCCTCTTTGCTACGACACTCGCGCACCAGAATCGGCCAAGATCATGACAGCATGACCGTGACTGTATGACAACAACGCAGTGACAACGACGCAATCACGTCTATGGATGGATGAAAGCATTATGACAACTATGGCACGATGACAATGTTATGACGCTGATATAAAGCCAGCGTGGCAACGACGGCATGAGGACGATGGGGTGACGACAAGGGTGTCATGCTGCCGTTGTCATGGCACCATCTTCACTGCATCGTGATCATACAGTCGCCGTCATACATTTCACGGCATGTCATTGTCATCGTCCTTTCAAAGTCGCCATTAATTACGTCATCGTAATCGTCATAGTCGCTCAATCGTCATCATTCTCTCGTAGTCACTCCGGTGTCATCATGCGGTCGTCGCCACACGGTCACCGTCATTTCATCGTACTCTATCCTTCATGGTCCTGCGTGGAATGCTTACGTTCGAGCGCCACAACTTTAGGTTGCTTTAGGCGTTTCCCGGAAAAAATGCTACCAACGTGTCTTCCAAACTTTAAAATCGTCGTTGACTTGAGAACAGAGTTATTTTCTTTAGTTTTGAAAGCACAAATGGAAGCATCACTTAAACCGATTTTCACAGCACGTCGGATCTGCGAGGATTTTTTTTTCTTCTCAAAGTACACGTTACAGCCGGTGAACGAGCCATCAAGGCCCGCAGCCTCCTTGGCACACGTCTCTGCACCTAAAGCAAGGTAACGGGGATGGAAGCACACACGTAATTGGACAAAGAAAGACTCTCGTGCGAGAGTTACTTGAGCTCACAGACGGAGGGTGATTAGCGTCACGTTTACTACGGGCTCTTAGGAAGACAAAGCCGCATCACTCGCGTGCCGCCACTTCGACGCCTCGACGTTGTGGTCGTGCTCGTCACGCTGGCCGGCGATCGCGTGACGCCGCCGTCTGCGGCGCCGGTCGTAGAACGAGGGCACGCACAAGTACGAGCCCCGGAGGCGGCAGCACAGGTACGGGTACGGGCAGTCCTCGGGCGCCGTGCACACGTTGAAGAAGAAGCCGCCGCTGTTGTACGGCGGGCAGAAGCGGGGCCGAGCTGCGAGTGGCGAGGACGGGCACGTAGATTTCGGGACCAACTGCGGCGTTATCGCGCCACCAGCGCAGCGCTAGCCAGTGCATGAGGATAGCAATAGGGGCTTGTTGGTACGGCATATCTTATTTTGTTATTGTATCGTGTTTTATAAAGGCACGCACATCATGTTCAACTCGGCATTACTGCGCATGCCCACTAACGATCGAACCAACGAACATGCCCTCGAAAGCTATCTTAAACGTGTTCCCTCTCCTACCCACAACGTATATATAGTTGAGCAAATAAAGCAACGGCGTTCTGTGTTGACTGGCACTTGGCTCGATCGTATTCTTTACGTGAACAACACGAAACAGTTATAGCGCAAGCTTGACAAGGACAAAAGAAGGCACATCTGTGTGTGTCAGATGTGCCTTCTCTTGTCCTTGTCAAGCTTGCGCTATAACAAAATAAGATTTGCCAGTGCAATGCGTAACGCATCAACGTATCGGCGTGATACATAGCTGTGGGTGTGCGAATAGTAATATTGAAAGAAAGGGAAACGAATTGTGAAATCGAATCGTGCAAGAAGAGAACCGACTCAAATGTTGAATACCTTTGGAATAGTTTTCGGTTTGTGAGCAGTCGTTATCGCAATTCAACACGTTCTAGTGTAAACATAAAGTTAGCAATTTTCTGTCACGATACTGCGCGTTATGAAGCCTCGCTTATTAAAAGCCCAAATCGAGCATTTTAGTGACAAAGAAGCAGTTTGGTCGTTAGCATATACAGCACGGATCACTGAGTGCGACTGATAGCGGTATAGATGGAAATGGCACTCCCCTCTGAATTACATGCACCACGCTCCGGTAACTTCGTATGTCTTATGCCCATTATGGCCGCCTGGAGGGGACTTTTCACATATTTGGTGAGTTGAAGTATTAAAAAAAATTCTGATTTACAAACGATAGCTATTTGAGTCCGAGAAGGAATCGAATTAAGAGGGCATTATTTGATTCGTTAACCGAAAGTGCATGTGGATTATTCACACACCCGTGCGAACGTAGCCTTGTGATTTGTTTTTACAAAATTGGAAACAGTTGCAACAGTTGTGCCTGCAGAAACAAACAAATGCTCGATAATATATATATATATTGGGAGGTTTTACGCATGAGCACCAATATTTGATTGAGACCTGCCGTCGTGGAGGACTCCGGTATAATTTGGACTAACGGAGGTTCTCTAACGTGCACCTAAATCTGTATACACGGGTGTTTTAGGATTTCGATCTGTATACGCGGGTGTTTTAGCATTTTGTCCTCGTCGAAATGCGGCCGCCGTGGCAGGGATTCGATCCCGCACTCTCGTGCTTAGCAGCCCAACACCATAGCCAGCCCGCCACTACGGCGGGTAATGAATTCTTAGATGATCGACGAAAGATAACAGGAGGTGAAGTTACAAATAACTGAAAACAATCATGTTTTGTCACATATTACTGCGTGCGTTGACTTTGTGACAACATAGTTCGCACACATGCGTATGTTGTTAGAGAATTATCTCCAACGTAAGATTTCAAATTTTTATGTGCACATAACGACACCGATAGGTTTCAGGCATGACGTGGTTCCGATGTAGTGATATTTATGCGCACAGTTTCCTTTCGTTCCACTCCGTGTGTGCAAAAATAAATCCCTAATAGCTTACCAGCAGGGAGCACCAAAATAATGTTGGAGTTTTCTTGTCCCTTTCCTCTACTTCTGGCACCTGGCGATCGAGCGATGCTTTGTGTTGCCTGACACGTGTAGTTATCTTTATCGGGCGACCACGTTTCGCCGCTTAACAACTGTAATCGCACAGCGAGGGACGCGCCTGCATGTATCCGACGTTTCTGGAAAGTTATCGATGCTTCTATCCGCTGTCTGTTGTCGCCGAGCCTTATGTTATCTGATTTTATCACCTGACGCGAATGGTGTAGAACTTTGTGGAAGGCACGCGGGTCCGAACGATTAGTCTGGAACATTCGACGACTGCTCTATAAAAGCCGACGCGCTTGACCCGCTGATCAGATTTTCGACGATCGCCGAGCGTGTTCGCCGCTTTCGTTGTGCTATAAGTGTAGCCTGTTTTGTGGGCACAGGTTCGCCCAATAAAAGCTAGTTTTGTATTCCACAGTACTGCTTCTTTCTTCACCGTCACTACCACGTGACATCTGGTGGAGGTGCTTGTGCGTTCATGTACCGAACGCCCCCGCAAAGCCGCGATACAAGCCCAAAGCCCGAGGACAAAACTAACATCGCCGAAGACCAGCGTGCTAGCCGCAGACTGCAAGGACTGCCCCCAGAGCACGGACTTCTACCTGAGTCGACAAAGAAGATCGTGGTCAAAACAACCCCAATGGCTGCCCAGCGTCCCCCGTTATCCTACAACAACCTCGGGACCCACCGACCTTCCATGGAGCAGCGACTGAAGACCCAGAATCCTGGTTGGAGACCTACGAACGAATCGCGACTTTTAACAACTGGGACTCCGACGACAAGCTGCGGCATGTATACTTTGCCTTAGAAGATGCCGCCAGAACGTGGTTTGAGAACCGGGAGTCGACCTTGACGACATGGGACCTCTTCCATACCGGCTTCCTGCGCACCTTTACGAGCGTCGTGCGCAAGGAAAGGGCCGAAGCCATGCTGGAAGCCCGAGTGCAGCTACCTAACGAGAACGTCGCCATCTTCACGGAAGAAATGAAACGTCTGTTCCGCCATGCCGACCCGGATATGCCTGAGGAGAAGAAAGTCCGCCTTCTCATGCGTGGTGTGAAGGAAGAACTTTTCGGCGCAATGATACGAAGCCCACCGAAGACCGTAGAAGAGTTCCTTCGCGAGGCCACCAGCATCGAGAAGACACTCGAAATGCGGAACCGGCAATTCAACCGCCGTACAAGCTCTACCCACTACGCCGGAGTTCAGTCACTCGCCGCCGACGACCTACGCGAGACTATCCGAGCTGTCGTGCGGGAGGAGCTACAAAAGCTGTTCCCATCATCACAGCCTCAAGTGGCTTCGATTGCCGACGCCGTGCGTGAGGAGCTCCAACAACAACTTGGAGTAGCCCCTGAATCGCCGCAGCGTGAGCCGCAAGCGATGACCTACGCCGCCGTCGCACGCCGTCAAGGACCCCCTCCGCGACCGCGCCAGGGCCCTGTCACGCCACAGTTTCGTCGTCCGCCGCCGCCGCCGCCAGCAGGACCACCCGTCGCCCAGCGCACCTACGCGAGGAAGACGGACATCTGGCGTGCTCCTGACCACCGCCCGCTCTGCTACCACTGCGGAGAAGCGGGTCACGTCTACCGACGATGTCCGTACCGGGAGATGGGACTGCGAGGTTTCGCCGTCAACGCGCCGCGTCCACAGCTTGCCGAGCACCCACGTGACATCGCCGATTACCTCGCCGCTACTCAGTGGAGCCCTCGACGGCCGACCCGTTCGCCATCACCAGGCCGCTACCTGTCGCCGCAGCGCCGACCATACACTGTCCCAGCCCGGGGCCGGTCAGCGAGCCCATACCCGGAAAACTAAAAGCAGCAACCGATGGAGGTGCGGTTGCTGTTCGTCGAACTGACGAAGATCCTCCGCCGCCGACGAAGACGACGAAGAAACCATCTCGACGACCTAATGACGACACGCCGCCGTCCCGACGAAGTCTGGAAGCCAAAACTACACCGACGAAAGACGACTTGACGACGCGACGTTCCAACTTCATTTCAACACGACGCAGCCGTGATCCAACGCCAAGACCTAACTGCAATGCCAGACAAAGAACAACCGACCTCGACGTGCTTCTCGACGGCCACGCAGTCACTGCCTTAGTCGACACAGGGGCCGATTACTCCGTAATGAGTGGACACATCGCCGCCCAGTTGAAGAAAGTGAAGACCGCATGGGAAGGCCCTCAGATTCGCACCGCTGGAGGACACCTCATCACGCCGACTGGGATCTGCACGGCAAGAATAACCATTCATGACCGGACTTACCCTGCCACCTTCGTTATCCTCCAAGAGTGTTCAGGAGACGTCATTCTCGGTATGGACTTCCTGGACCAACACGGCGCAATCATCAACCTCAAGTCGAAGTCAGTAACGCTGTCGGAAGATAAAGCAATGCCGCCGGAGAGCCCTCGTAGTCACCACGCCTTGAGTGGGCTTGAAGATCAAGTGAGCATGCCGCCTCGCTGCAGCATTGTTATTTCGGTCAGCACCGAAACACCCGCTGACGTAGAAGGCGTCATCGAAGGCGACCAACGTCTACTGCTAGACCGTGAAATTTGCGTCGCAAGAGGGATCGCTCGACTGCATGGAGGGAAAACTGAAGTGTTGCTGACAAACTTCAGCCAGGAGTTCAAGCACATCAACAAGGGCACGAGGATCGCGTACATAGAGGAAATTCTGGAAACAAGTAATGCGTTTGTCCTATCGGATTCCGCCGCATCTACTCCGACGACCATGGTTCCCGAACCAGACTACGACATTAATCCAAATCTCCCTATGATTAAGCAACAGCAGCTGAGAAGTCTGCTCCGACGATACAAATGCTGCTTTTCGACGTCATCGAGGATTCGACAAACACCAGTCGCCAAGCATCGCATAATCACCGAGGAATGCGCTCGACCACTCCGTCAGAGCCCTTACCGAGTTTCGGCGCGAGAACGTGAAGCTATAAGAGAACAAGTCGACGAAATGCTGCGCGACGACATCATCCAGCCATCGAAAAGCCCGTGGGCATCCCCTGTTGTTCTGGTAAAGAAAAAGGACGGAACCCTACGTTTCTGCGTCGATTATCGGCGTCTGAACAAGATCACGAAGAAGGACGTATACCCCCTCCCACGGATAGACGACGCATTGGATCGGCTCTGCAACGCTAAATACTTCTCGTCCATGGATCTCAAGTCTGGCTATTGGCAAATAGAAGTCGACGAAAGAGATCGCGAAAAGACCGCCTTCATCACCCCAGACGGCCTCTACGAGTTCAAGGTTATGCCATTCGGACTGTGCTCGGCGCCTGCAACGTTCCAGCGCGTGATGGACACGGTTTTAGCAGGATTGAAATGGCAGACCTGTCTCGTATACTTGGATGACGTCGTCGTCTTCGCCGAAAATTTCGACGTTCACCTTAGGCGGCTGGCAACAGTACTAGAGGCCATCAGGACATCAGGACTTACTCTGAAGCCAGAAAAGTGCCGCTTCGCTTACGAGGAGCTTCTATTTTTAGGCCACGTCATCAGCAAATCTGGAGTCCGCCCCGACCCGCAGAAGACAGCTGCCATAGCAAAGTTCCCACAGCCCATCGACAAGAAGGCAGTGCGTAGATTTTTTGGCATGTGCGCCTACTACAGGCGATTTGTCAAGAACTTTTCACGCATCGCTGAGCCGCTGACGCAGCTAACTAAATGTGACGTCGAGTTCAAGTGGGAAACGCCGCAGGCCGAGGCATTTCAAGAACTCAAACGACGCATGCAGTCGCCGCCCGTACTTGCGCACTTCGACGAGAACGCCGATACCGAAATCCACACTGACGCCAGTAGCCTAGGCCTCGGCGCCGTCCTGGTCCAGAGAAAAGATGGACATGAACACGTGATAGCTTACGCTAGCCGGTCGTTGTCAAAAGCGGAAGGCAATTATTCTACAACCGAAAAGGAATGCCTCGCCATCGTTTGGGCTACAGCGAAATTTCGCCCTTACCTATATGGCAGGCCATTCAAAGTCGTCAGCGACCATCACGCCTTGTGCTGGCTAGCGAATTTAAAGGATCCCTCAGGACGGCTAGCACGGTGGAGCCTCAGACTACAAGAATACGATATCACTGTAACATACAAGTCCGGACGAAAACACTCAGACGCCGATTGCCTATCACGCGCCCCCATTGACCCGCCGCCGCAAGATGACGAGGATGACGACGCCTTCCTTGGTATAATAAGCGCGGAAGACTTCGCCGAACAACAACGAGCGGACCCGGAACTTAAAGGCCTCGTCGATTATTTGGAAGGGCACACCGACGTTGTCCCCAGGGCATTTAAGCGCGGATTATCTTCCTTCACGCTTCAAGACAGTCTACTCGTGAAGAAGAACTTCTCACCAGTCGGCGCCAATTACCTTCTTGTTGTCCCATCAGGACTTCGTCCAGAAGTATTGCACGCCCTACATGACGATCCGACCGCTGGACACCTCGGTTTTTCCCGGACACTATCGAGGATTCAAGAAAAGTATTATTGGCCGCGCCTGACCGCCGACGTCGCCCGTTATGTCAGAACATGCCGAGACTGTCAGCGACGCAAGACACCGCCGACAAGGCCAGCCGGATTACTACAGCCAATCGAGCCTCCTTGCCGACCATTCCAGCAGATCGGGATGGACTTGCTGGGACCCTTTCCGACGTCAACAACCGGAAATAAGTGGATCGTCGTGGCGACAGACTACCTCACCCGCTTCGCTGAAACTAAAGCACTGCCGAAAGGTAGCGCAGCCGAAGTGGCGAAATTCTTTGTCGAAAACATCCTGCTTCGACATGGCGCCCCAGAAGTCCTCATCACCGACAGAGGAACGGCCTTTACAGCGGAGCTTACCCAAGCCATTCTGAAATACAGTCATACAAGGCACAGGAGGACCACGGCCTACCACCCGCAGACGAATGGCCTTACGGAGCGGCTGAATAAGACCCTCGCCGACATGCTAGCGATGTACGTCGACGTCGAACACAAGACCTGGGATGCCGTCCTGCCGTACGTAACATTCGCTTACAACACAGCGGTTCAAGAAACAACACAGATCACGCCGTTTAAGCTGGTTTACGGCAGGAACCCGACGACGACGCTTGACGCCACTGCCGCACGTAACTGACGAAGAGAATGTTGACGTCGCTAGCTATCTCCAGCGCACCGAAGAAGCCCGACAGCTCGCTCGCCTGCGAATCAAAAGCCAGCAGAGGACCGACAGCCGACACTACAACCTCCGACGACGCTTCGTCGAGTACCAACCTGGCGACCGTGTTTGGGTCTGGACCCCGATACGCCGACGAGGACTCAGTGAGAAACTATTCCGACGCTATTTCGGACCCTACAAGGTCATCCGACGTATTGGTGCTCTGGACTATGAGGTCGTGCCAGACGGCATTTCGCATTCACAGCGGCGCCGTGCACGATCTGAAGTGGTCCACGTGGTGCGCCTTAAACCCTTTTACGGACGCTGACGAACTTAGCCATTTTTGTTCTTTTCTTTGCTACGAGTGCTTTTGTTTATTACCTTCGTTTGTTTGCAGCATCGGGTCGATGCTTTTTAAGAGGGGGGTATTGACACGTGTACTTATCTTTATCGGGCGACCACGTTTCGCCGCTTAACAACTGTAATCGCACAGCGAGGGACGCGCCTGCATGTATCCGACGTTTCTGGAAAGTTATCGATGCTTCTATCCGCTGTCTGTTGTCGCCGAGCCTTATGTTATCTGATTTTATCACCTGACGCGAATGGTGTAGAACTTTGTGGAAGGCACGCGGGTCCGAACGATTAGTCTGGAACATTCGACGACTGCTCTATAAAAGCCGACGCGCTTGACCCGCTGATCAGATTTTCGACGATCGCCGAGCGTGTTCGCCGCTTTCGTTGTGCTATAAGTGTAGCCTGTTTTGTGGGCACAGGTTCGCCCAATAAAAGCTAGTTTTGTATTCCACCGTACTGCTTCTTTCTTCACCGTCACTACCACGTGACATCATGAACATCATGAGAATGTCTTGCTCCATTTGCTCGATTTAGTTGTTTTATTTATCAATTGTACACTACTCTAAGTGTTCCCTTCTGATATTGTTACAGAAATCAAGGCTTTAAGTTACCGGGGTCACATTTGAATTGACGAAGTTCAATAACGTAAGTGTGTTTATTTTATGATACATGACGTCCCTGGACGTACTGAGGAGCCACTGTTTCAAGTGCGACTTCTGTGGCAACAGATGACCTGTGGAGCCCGTTAAGCGTGAGAAGGAGTATTTTGTTTTTCCACTCCCGCTGTTTCACACGACGCTCTTACTGGTCAGTGCCTGCTTTGCTTGTTTTGGATACTTCCTTGCCTCTCATATCCTTTTCAATGTCTTTAAGGGTGATGATAATAAAAATACTGAATACAATCCTTTGTAGAAACACTTCCCTTGCTCATTTGTGCTTTCTCATTTTGAAGTTTTTTTGTTGCGTGAAAGCAACTAACGCACATTTTCCCGTCGAGGTGGTTAGACCTCCTCGTCGCAGATTGCCTCATGTCTACGTTGCTCCCTTTTGTAGCCTTGCACGGACCTTCATGCAAGTAAGAAGGACTTTTTCGTTTGGTTTGTACTTGCTGTTAAATAGAATCACTGCTAAACGGACGCACACAAACTTTAGTCAAGAAAAAAAAACGATTACGACGACCCAGCGACATTTCCAATTGTTCTATCACAGGCAAAAACCCAAGAATCAATATTCACACGATCCCATACGCAAGAGGCATCGCTCAAACCTTATCGGACAACCAGTACACAAAGAATCTAAAATCGGAGTTATACAGCTGTACCGACGTATCGCTTATACATGGGCCGTCTAAGTTGTTTATGTAATACGCTTCCAATAACGATGTTATCGCCTTTAGACTTTATACAGAACATCACGGCGCATACGAAGCTACCGGCACTACGCACACTCTGCAAACGTCACATATCGCATTGAAGATGAGGCCCGTGCGGGCGCGCACTTTATCCACGTGGCAGATCGCTTTCAAGACCCAGGAGCGCCGGCGACACGTCCCTAAGGCGTCCGCCAAAGGCGTCTACAACGGCGTCCGTGATTCGCGTGGCCAACGCCGTAGCAGACGCCGCGGTTGTCTCCACTCTGTACAGAGCAGTGGGCGAGGAGGACATCGAGGCACCATAGCAGCGGCCGGAGAACGCCCCTCCTCCCTGGCCTCACTTAGCGGCCTCGCAGGCCACAGGGAAGGGCACGCATCCGTGCCGCGTTCCTTGCTTGCGCACGCGAGACTGAACCGCGTTCGCCGGCTCACACTCACACGCTTTCACTCATACGGAACCCCCCGGTGACGGCAGAAATGCGCCTGGAGTGTCCATATAATTCCTATCTTAATAAAACCTTCGAAATGTGCAGGCTATCATAACGTTTAGAAGCATCAACAAGCACGCGTCGACACTAGCTAAGATGCTGCACAATACTGATTCAATGTACGAGCCGATGCAGATGCCACGTATTGAAAAAATGGCTGTTGCTTAGCTAAGGTTAAGCCCAGGATGCGAAGCATACTAGCCTTTATTTTAGTTGTTGAACCACTGTTTAGCCTGGTGCATAAGAACGCTGTTGCCTCTGTTCCGGAGTTTCTTCGGCACGTATTCTCCGCTTGGTTGCATTTCGCCGCTCCGAGCGAGTAGAAGTACTCCCAGATACACTCGCAACTTCATCCTTTACCTCGGACTCTGTGGAGCAACGCTGCTGTTTAGCCGCGTACTGTGCATGTCGCTTGGCAAGCCGAACTTCTCGTTCTCCGGCCGTTTCCGTGGCTCTTTGTAACTTGCGCTTTGCGGTCTGACGAGCGGCCCTTTCCTTTCCCGCAATCGCGCTATACAACTGGCCTCGACGAGAGCGCGCCGCTGTTTTATACAGCTGTTATGACGCCAGTGCCCTAGCGGGAGGAACAGGAGTTAGGCCGCAGCACCGGCTGTGCGACCACAGGCGAGCGCAAGAGTTGAGCCCGGCTTGCAGCTGTTGTGACGTCGGTGCCCCAGCGGGAGGAGTGGGAGTTAGGCCGCAGTACCATCTGGGCGACCGCAGGCGAGCGCACGAGCTGAGACCCGGCTATGTAGCTACGCGGCCGCAAGCGAGCGCACGGGTTGAGCCTCCGCTTTTGCAGCTGTTATGGCGTCATACACTGTAAAAAATTTCCGTAATTTTACGGAGGATTTCTGTCATTATACGGAGAACTGCAGATAAAAATACGGAAAGTATGTCATATTTCAAAAATACGGCAAAATCTGCCGTTAATATACGGAAAGTGCTCTCCATATTCAGCTTTACGGACATTTTCACTGTAATCATATAACGGCTATACACTGTTTTGGACGAAACAGAGAGAATTCCGTATTTTTGTTATGTGAACATCCGTATATTGTGAGAAAATTTAAGCTGTCTGAATGAGCGCTCGTACTCATAAAGTTTCAGCAAACAATACTTTATTGAACACGCAAACTGTACGCATTATGAAGATGCGTACAAAATGTGAGAGCTAGCCTTCTACCAATAGCTGCAATAACAGATCGTATAAATATATATACGCATCTTCTATTCCGGTCGCAGTTTGCCGCGCATATGGGCTTAGTAACGCTGATCATATTCGCAAATATATGCGTGTTCTCGCAATGTTCTCAAATTAAGCGCTTCGTAGTTAATAACACAGCATATATGTTTAAGTGAATGAAGAGCCGGGGACATACGTGCATAGGTAAACAAGCTTGCGGCACTCAGGTGCTGGTGCACTGGGAATGACATTGGTGCTCTATACGCCAAAAATTGTGCGCACTCTAAATCAGTACCGAAACGCAGGGAGTGGTATAATGACCCTAACTGCGTTTACATTTTGCAACAAATGGTCTCGATGGGGACTGGCGGCCAATCGATCCAAGTACAACGGTCGGAGGAAATTTTTGAATGCGGAAAGCAATTAACCCAAGTGTCAAAGGGCACTGCTGAACTGCAATGTAGTTGGTTGAACTCATTCCCATGATATTTACAAAATATCTCGTCTCTGACAATAGCTGCCCATTCATCGAGACAAATCGATTACGCATGATCTTCACTGTTCATGGGTTAATTCTTGCGATAAGATGTAGGCGCAAACATTTGGCGCTTCATCTTGAAACAAGACCGGTAAGCGCGCTCGTTCTTGTACGGTAGAATAAAGAACGCGAACATGCACCGACATGTGTGTAAACTACTGGAAGGTGACTGAAGATGAAGGACCTATTACCGTGCTAGTACTGTGTATACTGTCAAAAAGAAGAAAAAAATAATACGGAAAGAAAGAATGCCCAGTGCCGAGATGTAACGATTCAAGCGTTATTTCTTTTTGACCTAGGATGCAACACCATTAGTTCCGTGTGCTTTATGCATGGGCAATGTTATGACACAACTCAATATTTACCCGTTCATTACATGCACCAACCAGCCCAAATTATCCCTGTACTAGAGCTTATGGACGCATTGCAGTGCACTGCTTTGCATTTCATTGTAGCACAGGGGTTTGCTATCGCCAGTAGCGAATGCTTTGGTTGACCTCTCTGCCTTTCTGCTTTTTGAATTCTCTCTCCCTTTGTATAAAACGCACTAACTTGTGGGAGAGAAAGCGTTCTCCTCTTTTGGAATTCAATTAATTGTCAAGCAATTATATTGCAGTTCCAGTAACTAGAGCACAAATGCGAAAACGAAACCGATTCTGTTCGGTTCTCCGCGCTCACAGAGTGCGGCACCAGGGGGCAGCGCGCACTGCGCGACCTAGGTAGGATATTAGACGGCATAGTTAGTAGCAAGAGCTTGGTGGCGCAAGCCACCGCCCCGTTCCAAAGGGGACGCTCATAACATCCATCCATCCATCCATCCATCCGTTGGAGTGGCAGACGGAGCTGCACATGTGTAGTCAGCCGGCATTTTTCGAGTTGTGTTGTAAATGTTGTTAATTCGCCGTAAATATCTCTTGATTTGTGCTCAAGAGTGGAACAAGACCCCAAGGAAGAGAGATTGACGCATCGGGAGCGAAGAACAGAAACGATGGATGGTTACGCTGCTTGGGTCTCGGCACGTTCGAATTGGCAAAGTTCCGAATTTGTCGCTGTGTTGTGTACGCTTGTGCGCTCGTCATTTGCCGTCATAGCGCGGAGATATTTGCGCTGGATGTCTTTCACTTCGTGTACAAAACTCTGCACGCTGCGGCATCGAAGAAGTTGTCCTGTGTTTGGGTGCACGTATGCGCTTGGACACGGATAGCCTGCTTGCTCTCAACGGGTGTTCAACAGTCTACGCGCGCTCGTAACCTGCTCATGAGGTAAGCCCATTTTAATCTTATTTGGTTTGCATAACGTAGGTCTTAAAATGATGTGTGGTAAGCCGGTGTCGCGAACAGAAATATTGTTTCAAAAGACCACTATGCAACGTCTTAGGGCAAAAATGACGCATGAATGGGGAAAGGGATCACCCTATCTTTTCAGATCGATTCCAGTCGTAGCGCGATTGGCTCGATCGCAATTTCCGTGAGGTACTTCTAACCTTTTGTTCACTCGCGTTAAAAGCGTAGAATAAAACTGCGTTCATTTGAGCTCTTGTATTGACGCTTGTATTGGCTTGAGAGCATACTGTATCCGATACACGAACTTCTGTTAAAATACGGAAATAAACGTTCGAGGCAATAGCAGTCGCTCACTACCTGTGATCGTTACTTTCTTGCTTGGGTGCACGTTTTAATTGTGACCAGGAAAAAAAGTACTTTGCTCTGGCTGCCCTGCTGTGTTTCCTCGGTGCAACTTTTTGCGGTGCAGCAAGACGTGTTGCTTCGAATGATGTCTGGGCAGTCAAGGCATTCGTGTCAGTAAGCAAGCAGTAAACGGGGTATCAGTGCGAAAAAATTTGGACATACAAGAGAAGCGAATGGTATCATCATAGACTCTTTTATTTGACGAATAATTCAGTTGTATTACTAAAGCGGATAGTGGATATGCATGAAAGCCAGATTGTATTGATACTCAGCAAAAACAAGGTAACTTATCATTACTAATCAATCCTTTTCTTTACTGAAAGGTAAGTTGCTGTTGTGCTGGAGCTGAGAAGAGGTCTGCCGCCTGCAATGGGTCCATCTCTCTCAAGTTATTGCAGTACTGTAGCTCACAAGGTGAGCGGATTTTTTTTTTCTCTTAGCTGTTTGCCACCTGAATCATGACCATTTACTTAGCTGTGCAGGTGATCACTGTTAGTGACATTGGAGTGCTGGTGGACCAGCACTCCTTTATGATTGCAACGCATATGACAGAGTGCAGCTGTGGCAGTACGCAAAGGTGTTAATCTATAAGCCAAATTAGGTTCTTTGAGGTGATATGTTAATATATTGATGACATTGGATTGTGGTCTAGCAGGCAAACATGCTAAACAAGAAGAAATTTTAATTTGCACTTGGTAAGATGTGCAAGCAATTCAGGCTGTTATGCATGAAATGGGACATTTGTAGATGTCTTCTGCAGTGCTGCAGTCCTGAATTGCTTCAGAGTTGAGTGATACCACTATAATTTCTCTGTAGAGCATGCAGCACAGTTTAGCATTGGGGGAGGCTGGCATCAACAGGCGCCTACTTACTGTGAAGTTCAAGTTAGGTGTTACTGTTAGGGTGACTATATATAATTTATGGTTTAATTCTAATCTTGTGTCAGGCAGACATAGTTCACCCACTTGGTTAAACAATAGAGATGTAATATCTATGTATACAAGTATTACCCATTCATTTATGCCATTTAGACAAAGGCAGAAATGCGTGGGTAATACTTGTGTACATAGACAATACATCACTATTGTTTAACCAAGCGGTTCCCCTGCATGCTAAATTTTACAGGGCTATTATTAAGTAATGTCAGCTTTTGTTGTAACATTAAGGCACCTTTTATATTATTACAGATTACCACCATTGTGCACCATCATAGTGTGATATTTACACTAAATGTATTTGACTTTGCTATAAAACCCTGCACAGCGGTGCATCATGAAATTTTTTTTTATAGTTTCTGGCCTCAGAATGCACTTCACGTTATATGAATTCTTGTTTGCAACAAGACTATAATGTAGGTTTCTCTCCTTATGTTTTGTGGCACTTCAAACTGCGGCGAGCTAAACCACTGGGCAGCAATACTGGAATCGCTACTGCGTGTGGAGCTGTCTTCAAACACAAACAAGGAATACATCATTGCTTTTTTAGCACAAAACAACAGACACAAGAAAGACGACAGAACAAGGCGCTACTCTCAACTGACATCACTTTATTGCGTCCCTCCTTTGTAGACAGCAGAATCTAGAATTACATGCGCTGTGAACACCATGTGCAGGAACCACCAACATCTGATCAAAAAAGCACACTCATGCGACAGAATAAAAAAAAAACATATTGAGCACTGTACAAGGTTAAAGAAAGCACACTAATGCACTGTGACCGCAGTGACTGTATGAAGAAAACTTCCGATAACTCTCTGGCGGTGGTATCACAGCTCTTTTTCAAAATCGTAGTATCACGAAACATTGCGAACCTAAGCGATCCATACCAACAGGCACAGGTTCCCATTTGGCTCAACATTGTAAAATATGGAAGTGCAAAGCCATGTTTTGTGATACTACGATTTTGAAAAAGTGCTGTGATACCACCGCCCGAGAGTTATCGGAAGCTTTCTTCATACAGTCATTGGGGTCACAGTGCATTAGTGTGCCTTCTTTAACCTTGTGCAGTGCTCAATATGGTTTTTTGGATCCTGTCGCATGAGTTCGCTCTTGTGATTGGTTGTTGGTGGTATCTGCACATGGTGCTCACTGCGCATGTTCTTCTAGATTCTACTATTTATAAAGGAGTGACGCAATAAAGTGATGTCAGTTGAGTGTAGCGCCTTCTGCCGGTCGTCTTTCTTGTGTCCATTGTTTTCCGCTTAACAAAGTATTTATGGATTCACACCAACTAGCCCGCCAACACATTGTGTTGCGGGCACTTCTGAAGTACTGTCTGTCCAATAACCTTGGTGGCATGGAAGCGCCGTCCACTTCTATGCGTTGCTTTCTGTTTTACTGTGGCATCACATCACCTTATAATCATAATGTGTATGTACTTTTTCCAAGAGACCCATATTCCTATCCTTTTGTTATATTTGCTGTCGCATTATTTATGTGCAAATGACCAGTGCTCCAAGCTCCATTTTATCGCGAACTACTGGTACCTAAACAGTTCTGTATATCAGAAAACCAAAGCTGAACTGCCGCACAGTACCAAGCAGCAGCCTTAGTGCAGTGTCAAGTAGTCAGATTTTATTGGTCATGCAGAGGTGCACAGGATAGCTCTTTATTACTTGCTGAATAATTAAGCTGTGTGAAAACTGAGTATTTATGTAGCTTCAACCACATGCTATTGGCCATTGCTCCTGCCCTCATCAAATGTGGAAGATTATCACGGCATTTCCTATTCTCTTTTTCCTTATTACAGTGGGATTACTGCATGCGTAAGTAGGAAACGGATCACATAGGCAATCAAAAGCCAACAATGTGTTAACTTGGAACATTGTACAGTTTAATGACCCAGAATAAGCAGAAATACACCATAAATGATTGACATTTAACTTTTACTAGACACAGGGCTAGAGCATACAGTAAGCATACTGTATGCTCATACGGTGTCACATCAATTTAAATTTTAGGGTAGCTTTACAGTGTACGTTTCTATTGTTGCATTCTGTCAGAGGAATGGTAATGTTTCGCATGTATAGCAACTAGACTGTCTATATACAGTAGTAAAAATGTGTTAACTGTATTTTTCATTTGATAGAATGTGTAGAACAATAAAGCCATACAATCAACGCACAGTGATGTGACTTTCTCTGCACATGTTGCAGGTTCAAAAAAAGTATGGTGGAAGCTGTTGCCAAGGTTCCGGCCAGAAAAGACAGCCAGTATAAAAGGGTCCACGCCACTGATCTCTACTACAGGGGATGAACAGCACATCGAGCGCCCTCGACTAAAGCCGGCCTTGTCCCGGAAGTTGGTGCTTCACAACTTTGCGGCACCACTTTGTTGCACGGGTGTGTGGCATTTCTTCCCCTAACATGCCTGCCTGATGTGCCAAAAACTACCCAAGCAGTGTTTCGAGGTGTCCAGAATTTTTCCATTGTAGTGTCTACAGTGTCGCTAACATAAGTGGCGTGCAATGGAAACACTGGTAAATCAGAAAAAACTTGATGTAAGAGAACACTCGTATTCGGGTTCAGATTGTCATAAAAGCGCTTGCCAGACATGTAGAGACCTCCTAAAATGTGAAAAACCACGAAGAAAAGTTTTTCGGCAGCAATATTATCTGATCGCACGCACTAGTTAGTCCACCATATGCCCTGCTTCCAGGACAAGCGACTGCATGATATCGCATTTCCACTGGCTACACCTGCATCCGGTGCTGTGTGCTGAATCCAGCGAAACATGTTAGAAATCAGTGGTGCACAGTGTTTTCTGTCCCCTTTCTCGACGCCTACTGAACACATGTTAAACTGTTTCCAAAGCAGAAAAAGAGAGGGAAAGGGCTCTGAACACATTGCATTTTAAAGTGGCTGGTACTGGGTAACGCAAGTACTGTGGCATAATAGATTTGCACCAGGCAACCTGGGCGCCCAAAAAGGCTGCTGTTTACTTGCAAATGGCCAACGTATTGCGAGCATGTTGAAGTTCTTTTTTTATTCTCATCGCTTATTTAGCTAGTGGAGACAGCTTTCACAACTGAAGAAGCCTTGGAAGCATGAAACATTTCACAAAACCAGCTTCAATATATCGTGTCTGCATCACAATTTCATGGCTGCATGAGTGAACCCTCTGGTTAACGTGTAAGAGAGTTCATGATGTTTGCCATGCATTATCCACTTTATTTACAGGTCAACCCTACCTTGAGATTTAAGCTGATGTTGCATTTAGAGAAATTATGGCCGAGAGCCAGCTTTTGAGAATACAGATTGAGCTTGACAGATTAAACGCCAAAACAAGTCGTTGAGGATTTCAGATCAAGAATCTTCAAAGGCCAGTTCATTTAGTGGTGTTAATATTCTGCTCGAAGTTGTCGATTGTTACGTTCATATGGTGCCCAAGCATTGCGGTAACAACTTCACTTGGAGTACATAGCAAGGGTGTATTCAATGTAAGCTGCTGGCTTTTTTTCTGTGTTTTCAAAAACTGGTTTCTTGTTCAATTTAAATTTTCAAATTTTGCATTGTTTATTAGGTGTTGTGTCCTGTTTCCTTTTCCTGCAGCTTCTTAGTTAAACATCTGAATAGTGAACACAACTTGACCTTTTGCTTGATTGTCTAGATTGCATGCCCTCGAGGCAAAACAATTTCACTTCAAAACTGCTTGTACCATACTGAAAGAATAATTTGAAGCAGCCATAGCCACCAATAACACGCAAGAGATGATTATGAAAATTTTAATATTGTTTTTTGATCTACAGGGTGGCTTAACTATCATGCACCAAGATTTAGAAATATGTAAATGCGATGTAACTAGACAAAATGAAGGTAATGTTTGCCATCGTTTGAAGATACTCTGATTATTTTGTGCATTCTGCCTAATTACATAATTCTTAATTAGTTATTAAATATCTCAAATAATTAAATGAAATGGGTCAATCAAAAGTTGTAGAGCAATATGAAAGCCTCCTGATACACTTTCTTGTTACTGTTACTCATTGTGTGCTACATAAAACTGTTTTTCCAAGGAATAAGCCTGCGAATACACATAAAGTGTCTTAAGTGGCCAGTCATGTGTCAGTTTTGTGGTGCAAAGCCACGAATACAACTTAAATGGGTTCTTTTAAGAAAAAGACTTAGCTCAGCAAATTATCTTTCTTTGTGCAGCCTGTGGAGACAAGGTTTCTTAGACATGGCCATGGCCCTCAAGGAAGATGCCGAGGCCACAGGCAGTTCCTCCAGTGACCGTGAAAAGGTCCCCTGGGGTACAAGTCTGGTTTGGCACCCCCACCTTTATCCTGCAGCTTTTCTGTCTACTTAGCTAACCAGGTGGGTCAATGATGGCAAAGGGAAAAAAGAATCAACAGCATCAAACACAGAACTTGCTCAAGCTCAATGCATTTTTGGTGTGAAGTTTTTCCCTTATCATTTATCAAAAAACGGGTAATGGTCTTCATACGGACACCTCTTTCCCACAGAGAATTAGCAGTAAAAAAAGCAGCTTATGAAGGCTTGAATATTAGCTAGGATGATGTGGCATAGATAGGATAATGATTATGAATGTTTCTAATGAAGGTAGTGGTAGTAGAGTGAATAATCAGAGTTTATATATACATTCAAAGACATTTCGTTCCAATGCCAGAATTTTAAATCATCCCAAATAATTCTTGTGTTTGATATTCTATGCACATTGAGTGACAGTGCTTCTTGATGCTTGCTTCTTGCTGACATCATTCTTATGCTGCATGATTCACCTGTTATAAGTTCCCTATTTCTCCCGTTCAAGCAACTTTACATTCATCATAAGAAACTTCGTAGATGAGTTCCAGAAACTTGCTGATGAGATTAGGGGGTGGCGTGTACTCCAGGCTTAGATATGCATTCAAGAGCCTCATATCTTGCAAATGTTAGAAATACTCCTGCTAAGCAAGTTCTTGGTGTCATACAAGGTTATTTGCAAATACGAATTTTCCTAAATTTAGAAAACAGTCAATCTAAAACATGTCAAGCGATATCGCTGACGATACACACACATTCAAACTGAACTAAATACAAATAAATATAGCACCAAATGCAGAATCATTGGCATGATGCCATTCTTTCAGTGGAATAAAATCTGTCCTGCATTGTAAATCTGGAATCCTTTATAATCCAGACTACTAAATACTTATGAGGGTTGTGACGTAAAATATGCATGTATTTATACCTCGTTTTTTTACTTTAAGACCCGATAATGCTTAAACAGCAGTGAAAGAACTGAGATCACAGTACCTAATACTTTATATTGCTCCAGAAATCCCTTTCTCTGCCGATCGCAGCATTCGACACTAACAAGAAGGCACATAACACTTAGGTTGGTGCTACTCACTTTGATTGTTTGGGAACGAAACCCATAATGTACATGTTATGGCCCTACGTGTCATTATGTTTGAACAACAAAAAGATAGGGGGTTTGCATTTTGCAAAACTGCATGGAGGTTTTTACTGTGTGCAATTAAAATTAGGAACCATCCCAGCTCATACTAAATGCATTCTCCAAAGCTTTAGGTTATACAGGTGCACTACTTTACACAGAACACACTCTTTTCCCTCGTCACGGCCCACACTCTTAGGCAGAGTTACACCCTTTGAAGTGCCCCTTCTTCCGCACAACGATAATTGTCATCTGCCTTTATGCATTTCCTTTCTTTAACGCTGCGAGCCCTGTGATTTCCAGTAACGAACGGCATGCGCGTTATCAGCATGATAGCATTCCCGACAGCAAAGTAGCGGGCGTGGCGTTTTCAAGAAAGGAAACGCATCAAGGCAGATAACGATTATTGTTGTGTGGCAGAAGGGACACTCCAAAGGGTGTAACTTTGCCTAAGAGTGCAGGTGGTGATCCAGATTCTTCAAAGGTGTTTCATTGTATGGGATGGCACATCGCGCTTAACTTATTTGCAGAATATTGCATTCCAATTGTGTCATATGAGATAAATCCATTAGCGAGCTTTAGCTTGCCCTAAATTTATTACAGCTGTGTACTGGTAAACTGGCCGCAGCTTGCAGTGCCTCTGGGAGAACAATTGTAACTGCCATATTATATGTAACTGCTAGTGCACAGGCATCGGCAGCAGCAATGGTTAGGGTACACTTGTTTCTTCTATTCTAGGGTATGCATCCTCCACCAGAAAGTAGTTTTTTTCGTCTTCCTCTTCTACCATATTGGAATGTGAAATGGAGTGCAATTTGTAGGGTATACTCTTGCACAAACTTCATGAGCATTTATTCTTGTCTGTGCCACAGATCATTGTTGCTACCACTGTAAAAGCAGGGTGCCTGTTTACAGCACCCGTAGGGAACAATCTGTGAATCTTTAACGAAGAGTAAGGATAATGAATAATCGAATAATTTTTAGTAATTTTCGACAAATTTAGCACTCTTTGCTTTCCACTACGGTGTTTTTCAACCTCTAATGTTGGCACAAGGTTTGACTGCAGGATGTCATTTTGTGTGAAAGAGTGCACTTGTGCGCATGACACCTCATCGTAAAGATTCTGCTGCACAGAATGTCATTAGCTTTCGTATGCATTGGTCACTATCTCACAAACCGGTTGCTCCTTTGTTAGTTGGAATGTAGCAATTATGTAAAGCACATTTGATGTTCTAACAAAAAGCATTGTGCCCTCTTATCCCCTAATTCTCCTCACTTGATGCCTAGTCTTGTAATAGCATGGTTGACACCATGAGAGTCAGTGTGGTGAATAATTGTCTTGTGGGGTAGGGGGTGTACGTTAACTTAAGCAACTTTTCCAGACGACTTGGATCAGTATTGTGGAATGCTAGATTTTTTTTTTCAATCACTGTTACCAAGTTTCACTTTGGTTGTGGCAACAAGTATAATGTAGCTCGCTTGCATTCCTGCCAACACATATAATGTGCAGGCATCTGTGTTGAAAAAAAGACCAGCTAATGGTTTGCCAAGAGCTAAGGTCCATTTAGACCACTAAATTTTGAACTTACACCGGTGGAAATAACTGGTGAATGAAAGCACGCCCAGAACTGGCCATAATATTTTCTTCTATATAACACTGCTGAAACTTTGAACTGAATTTGAACTGGCTTGTTTAAAAAATGACCCGTTTCCTTGTTCAAGTAAGACAAAGGTTCCACAGGAAGACAGAAACTTGAAGCTGTCAACAGCAGCATGAATATAAACAGCGCTCGACGTTTTGCAATCTTGCACCTGGTTATATTATCCATCCCATTTTTTTCCACAGACTGTTCTTTACTGTTTTATGGTCATACCCAGTTTAATTTTATTATCCCTATTTTTTAATATTTGGTTAATATATCTTTTCTTCATCGGCTTTCAACCAAATATATATTCATAATGCGCCTTCATTTACCACTTGCAGTGATCTTAACCAGATGCATCTTGATACAAAATTTATTTTCCTTAATTCTTCGTTTTCCTTTTCCAAAAGTGCAAACTGTTTATCTTGATACCTATTTTGTCTTCTGGGAAGATTAGGTCTACTGGATTAATGACTGCTTACATGGGTACATCGTTTTCTGTTTTGGTCACCCCTACTCTTGGCAAGTACTGACAGCATCGCTCATACCCGCTCCATCACAATCACCACTGCTAAGCACACCCTTCCTGCCTTTATTTTAACACTTTGGCTTCTCTTGACCTATTATAGGCACCAGTTACTTCTCCCCCAATGAGGCTAGAGGCCAGTGAGATATGCAAAATCCAAAACAACACAGCCAAGGAAAACATTTGCTACCCTAATGACAACCACCTATGTCGAAATGTTGGCTACAGCAACATCCCTTGTTCCAACAATGTTGATCTACTTACATGTTTTTCTAACACCGAAGTTACTGCTTTGTCGTGTTCTGTGATTATACTTTTTTGCCGCTTTCTTTAGGATGGATATTCACGAATACTATTAGTTTCTCCGAACAGCAGCAAGTTTGTCCTTGCAAGCGTTTGGAGTCAAGAACAACTTTCACCAGGAAGAAGTGCGAGACGAGTGATTGAAGAAAATAAAGTTGCTTCTGTGATCTAAGAACTTGAGGAATGAAATGTTGCACCTTTTTGTATATATGCTATGCAGTGCATTCATATCACAAAGTGCAAAGTGTTTTATCTCTGCAGCCATGTTAGTGTGTTGGCAAGACAATTTTCTCAATGGTGACCTGCTGCTTTGACTATGAGCTGCCTTCATGACATTTGCATTAAAGATGTACTATCGTGGACAAAAGTACCCTGGAAGTGCGAGTGATGACCAAATTGCATTTCTGCTCAAGACCGCTGAAAACAGTGGGTCACGAATGCACATTCTGAACGCAGATGGTGGCACGGCTGATCCCAGCAAATAGCACTCCAATAAAATTCGGTCGACTCTCGCACGTCCTGGGCAATTTTGTCCCCGATGGCACATTCTTCGAATAATGGATATGCTCTGCAAGATGAAATACGGGAAGCACCTGTACTTTAACGGATATAGTACAGATTTAGCATACGGAGTCTTTCGTTTTCTGAATACGGCAAGCACCTGTATTTTAACGGTTATAGTACAGATTCAGCATACAGTGTGTTCCGTTTTCTGAATACGAGAAGCACCGTACTTTAATGGTCATAGTACAGATTCAGAATACAGAGTCTTCCGTTTTCTAGATACAGAAGCACTCGTATCTTGTATTACGGTCTCTCTTTTACAGTTGTCCGTTCTGCGGAAATGACCGTTCTTAATTTACGGAAGAGTGTTCGGTCACAAATTACCAGCAAATTTTCTGTAAAGTAAGGAAATTTTTTTTTACAGTGTATGGTAGCTACGCGGCCGCGCGCGGCGCAGCAAGGAAGAGCGTGGTTGTGCGGCTAGTATGCTTCGCATAAAATGTATTGGCCAAAATGCTTAGAAGTGCGGTCAAATGCTGTAAAGAAGTGCTGTCAAGCATTAAAAAGTATTCCGCCGTTACACCAGCTCCGTTTTGGACGGTGATGGTGCCGTTTTCTTCAATGCAGGCCTTCCCAACAATAAAGAGATTCTTAGCAATCGCATAAAACACTTATTCAACATTGACAGAAAACGCGTCGCCTATCATTTGCTCATCTCGAAAATATTCTTCTACCTCATGCGAGTGGCTCGTCACAAACGAATTATCTACCCTTTAGCTAATTAATACTTCTTACATGAAGTTACTGAGTACGCCAATAGCACTACTGAGCACTACCAATAGTCCTAAGTGCCACATTAGGGTTGTCCGTTTTAGAAGTAAGAAACACATTTAGCTCATAACCTTTCGCATTACTTATATTCCCAGCAAGCCTATCCAGTTTTAGTTTTTACATATCCTTGTAACCTTACATTGTATTCACAAATCGAGGGACAATGAAGTGCAGCGGTACTGAATACGACTATAAGGACAATAAGATCGGCAGTGGTTCTATGTATTAGCAAGGTGACCCACAACTTCGAAAAGGTTGCATGGTGGTATGGCCAATTGCAACATTTAGCCTATGCGAAGTTCCTTTCTCCTCTGTTATTAACCTTCAGTCTGGTGCATGGCAGCTTAGTAACAGTCAAAGAACAACGACAAAAAATGCGACTATTTCGCATTTTTACAGAAATCACCAAAATTGTTGGGAGAAGGGATACAAGGCAACCTTTTGCCAGTTTAACGGGATGTCAGCTCCTTTTATAAGCAGTCAAAATAGGTACAGCACGTGAAAATCGAAGTAGACAAAACGAAACAGTAAAAACACGAAATATATTACAACGCAAGTGAAAGAAATAAAAAATCAACAGATTAAGATTGCCACATTCTTTTGTACACTATATAATTACAATACGAAAGTAGCGCTTACTCTGCATATTTAACAATACGGAAAGAATGCATAGTAGTCACAAACAGAACTTTAATATAGGGACATTATTGTAAATAAAAAAAAAACTCTGGCAACACAATAATAACACAGATATGCACATTCCGATACAACGAGATGTCGAAATTCAGCAAAATAAACTTTGTAGATCTGACTTGAACGCAATATCTCGAAGTGTTTCTAACCATAAACTGCTGCAATATATGCAGTTTTGGAATCCGTCTTTGTAAACTATTACGATAATATTGCCCCTGCAAATGAAACAAATTAGGTATCTATATTCCGAAAAACGCCTCAACTGTTTGATGACAAAGTGATAAAACAGGTGATTTTTATCTGATAAATACTTCTTCTACTCACAAAACAAGATAAGCTTATTGTCGTGTTTTGGCAATGACAAATTATTGTGCGTGGCGCCGAGGTCATGTATCGGTGCATGGTAAGAAAGATTCACAATGCGCCGAACTGGTCTGTTTCAGTAAAAATATTTTATTGATATTTTGAATTGCTGTTGGGGATCAAACCCACTCGTGTTGCCAAAGCCAAAGTCGTAGACTGCGAAAAGGCATTAGATTGCCTTTTATATGATACCTTACGGTCCTACCATACTTCATTGCATATTTAAGCGCGCGATGCCCACGCCGCGTTGTAAGCTGAGCCCGCACTCGATCTGGTTTGCGAGTAAGCAGCAATCGCGCGATCTGCATATTGGCCACGATTTGGGCGTAGGCATTGTGAAACGCAACATGGGCGTGCATTTACGATGGGCCAGCAGAAAGAGACTTTGTGGCCTAAAACATCACAGAAAACGCAAACCCATTGGGTTTATACCAAATGTGCGTGTCATGCGTCGTGTAAGCTTAGCTCAGTTACATGGTGGTACATAGTTTTGTGGTATGTTCTTCACTTATCGCCTACTGATCTGCGAAATTGTGACCTGCGTATTTTCGCGGACAACTTCGAGTAGGTTTAGGCAGTGATGTAGCTACTTATGTGCTCTAATAATGCGATGGAAATGCAGGGACGGACGTCTTAGCACTGCAACAGAGACCGCAACAGCGCGTGAACGCCTACGGCACCGTACACCGAAGGAAGATTCCCTGGCCTGCAAAGCCTGCATGCCAAATACTCGTGCACAAGTCCTGCAGCAGTGCTACTCTTATGTAGAATGCACTTGTGCGCTGGTGTGCGCATAAGGAAGCAAGACGTGTACCGAATAGCACGGTGGAGAAGCTGGCGCTGGTACAAGCGGGTTAGCAAGCTTGTAAAGCGGCAGCTTTGCCAACCAATCAGGCACTTGCTCTGGAAGTGCTTCAAGTACACAGCTCTCCGGTCCTAGCTGACCCCATCGATATCTTGCAATTCCCCCAGCCAGTTACCCTTAATAGGCCGATGAGCTATTCATAATTTATTATTCTTTACGTGTTTTATCATATTTTTATGGAAATGTGCAGGGTCTGCGGCTTCCTGGTCTTGCGAGCAGAACGACTCGTATAATGGTGCTGTTTCATTGCATTCAGTCTTCTTCGGTGTTTTATTTTATTTCATTTTAGTTTGCTCTGGGACGACAAGCATCCGTTGCCATCTAAGTGCGTATACCTATGCCATAATATCATGCTATATAAAACATCTATAATGAAAGAACTCCGAATGCGTTGCGTGACGATTCCGTTTTAAAACGTGCAACAATGGCAGCCCTGTTTCGTGTGCATGCATGTATACTTACGCCGCACGGGCACCTTAATGATGGGACAGGGCTTGAAGTGCTTGACGCAGCTGTCGCCCCTGCTCAGGCCATAGATGCAGCACTCGTCCGGCAGGCAGTCCTCGTGGGATGAGCATGCTCGGAAGGTGCCCTGGTACACCTGCGAGCCGACGAGCACAAGGCCACGAAGTGTTGCGAGTAGAGGCGATGGGCGAATATCAACTTTTATTTTCGGAATACCAATAGAATACGGTAGAATACCAATAGAATAGGTATGGAATATCAAATTAAATATCGGTTACCAAACGCGCACGCAAATATTTGCGGCAGTGATATTTATTAATGCATAATTAGATACTGTACCTGTTGTGGCCAGGGCACAAAAGGGAGCTAACTATCAGGGACAAACGATCAATTTTCAAAGGCAAAGTCAGTGATTGTCACAGATGAACTGCTTAAATGGCCGCACAAGAACTTTACAGCGTGGCTGAACACAAATTTTTACTAGAAATAATGGTTGCTTTCTTACAAGCTTTCAAAACATTTAATAAGTGGTTGCTGAGAAAAACCCGGCGTTTAAAAAGGCCGCAGAAATTCTAAGAATTGTCTTCTAGTGTGTAAGCAGTCTGTGGCTCTTCTGTTACTTCGCTTTTGCTTAATTGCTTTTCCTAGTTTATGCACGTCTACCCATTCCTTTCCCGGTGCGAAAGAACGTTTACGTATTAGCCGGCCATTCTCAGAATGTTGTAGATTTTTTGTTGCTTATCATTTCTAACCTGCTTACACCATATTATAACGTTCAAAACACAGTTACATTCTATACAGTCGCGGAATTACAAACTTCTTGTATTGCTGCGTTCTGTAGAATTTCATTTTTGTGAATCAGACAACCTGGATTTCTTCTGTGGAGGCTGAGAATGTGCTTCTCCTTCGCTTTGAACGTAGTATTATAAAGTATTATAGTAGTATAATAGTAGAATACCTTGGTATTATAGTAGAATATATGCGAGAATAATAATTATTAAGAAGAATTTCAGGATGCAGTTCTTTTTGTCTCGTGAAAAAAGATGCAGAAGGCTTTACAAACGTTACTGTGGCTGTAACTCCGTGCGGTAGCCCAAAGGAAAGAATTACTGGAAGAGTGAAATTCAAACGAAGGTTTAGGTAGGGTTCTTATAAAAAACCTTTCCGTTGAACAATGAAACGATGGTATGTGAAAAAGGGCTGTTGAAGAGATTGACTCTAATCGCATTGAGGGAACAAAGGCGACATAGCCGGACCATACCTGTGGAGATGAAAGTTCAGTGCGAGGACTCGGGACCATATTCGCGTAATCGCTACTTCAATTTTTCTAGTGGTGCATCGCTTATTGTTCCAAGGAAAATTGAGATGTGGAATTCTGATGCTGACAACGATGATTCCGGGAAATTATTTCCTGTAGTGTATTTTTTGAATCGCGCCGCAGTGATGAATGCTGACGCAGGTAAAACTGGCATTATAGAACCGTCGTGGGATGCTACTGTAAGTGCATCTGCATATTCGTTTAAGGCTAGAGTTTGTGGCCTGGCACCCACACTAAATGAAACGAGACGTAGATGTCTTGGGGGTAGAGAATTGACAGTTTCTAACGAATCTGGCTATTTGGACGTGGTTAGTGGAGAACAGACAGACAGCAAATCGGCTAAAATTACGCCTTATGACAGAGATAATGGCAATTCACGTGAAGCTAAAGGAATTGCCAATAATTTTGCCTAGAAGATAGGCGTGGACTCAGATAGCCGAATGGAAAAGTGCCAATTTCGATATGACGATACAATGCCCACACCTGCCTTCTCGTCATAGGCAGATGCATCGGTTGCTGTCACGGTCTCTGTATGCAGGTGTGTAACGTGGTCATCCAAAATACCACTTAGACATTGATATGGCAAATGTTTAGTATTGCTTGAAAAAAATCCCCATGTTTATGTTTAACGACTGGAACAGCAGAATTCAGTAAGACCACCTCACATAATTGAACATTCAATGGGTCCAATAGATTTTGTGCGAAAACAACGTGAAGATAACGCGAGCGATAGCATGGATGTTTAAAAAATGAAGCTGATTGAATAATGAATGCATAATATAACCGCGCAACCGACAACGGACGGAGAAGGGAAACACACTGGTTACTTGCGCGGAGACACTACGCATTCCAATATCGACCACCAAATAGCCCGCCTTTCTCCGTTCAATAATGAAAACGCATTGTGACCTCCTCTGTGGAGATGCATATATATATTTAGGAAGGCTTCTGCTGTTAGGATGCGAAACCTCACCAGAAGGCAGGCGCGCTTCTTGACATAAGATATCGTTAGAGGCAAATTTAAGAAGCCCAAGACGTAAACGTAATGCTTCTCGTTCTAATAGAACAAGAGGCCGAATTTTGTATGCAGGTCCGCCAGAAAACAAAACGCACCCGAACTTTGTTATCGGGCGAACATACATGCAGTAGATCATAGTGAGGACATGCCGACGCAATCTTGATCGACTGCTGCCAAGTTTGCGCAACCATCTTACTGCGAGTACTCCGTATGAGGTTATATGCTCCATGTGCGGACTCAAATTAGGCTTTTCGGCGTACATTACACCTAAATATTTCAGTGAAATCCCCTGTGGGACACCCTCTGGTAGATAAATAATCAAAATTTGCACAGGAACGCCATGAGGAAAAACTGGCACGGTGCTTTTTCTGACATTGATATGGTAATGTCACCAAGCCACAATTTCAGGCTACTCATATGGGGCCGTAGAGCTTGGTACATTGCATGTATATCTACTGACGCAGCAAAATAATGCGATGTCGACACAGGCGCACACATGTACATCGTGCTGCAAAGACACAGTACTCAGTAAAACATTGCATAGAAATGCCGATGGGAGTGATCGTTGGGCTGACCTCTTGAATGTTTATACGTTAATGAAGACAATCCGCTTTGAGAGCAGTAAAATTTTCTTCAGTTTAAAAATTCATAAGCACACGGGACAAAATAATTTGGAAGACCTGCCATCTGAGGCGCGTCTATTAGTCCTACATGTTCTACACGGTCGTACGCTTTAGCGATATCCAAAGTGACGAAGGCAGCAAATTTTTCCTGACATCGATGAAGTTTAATATGACTTTCTAGGTCGACATGGGCACGCTAAATCAAGCACCCATGTCTGAAGCCAATTTGGCATGCGCTCAAAATCACGTTCTCTATCAGCCAATCATATATGCGGTCTTGTAAGGTTATTTCGATGAGCTTGACTCGGTTAGATGTAAGAGATATTGGCCTAAGTTACCTAAGTGGTAACTAGCACTTTGATCTATTAATAATGGAATTGATTTTGCAAATCTAGTCCGGAGGGATCCACAAATCTTCAATTCAATGGTTTATCATGGTAAGTAATGCGTGAGGAGATATAATAAATAAGGCTTTTATTATTGCCGTAGTGATTGCCGTAATGATGCCTGAATTGGGCAGCTGGCTTATTACATTTGTGAGCTCCGAAAACACAACTTGTTCGCACTTCACAATTGTAACTTCACCATGAATAGGCGACGTAGCGCGATAGGGCAAAATCGACTTAAAGCCACTTTCCAGACCTTTAGCAATATCTTCCAGTGATTTAGCCAATTTACAGGGTGTTGGAACCAGAGAGTCGACGTTTAATTGTGCCGCAATGACCTTCTTCTTTTGCAAAAATCGAAAGCATGCTCTTCTGTTGGTAACCTTTGGAAGAAAGTCGAAGGACTTCAATCAAGGAGTGCATGACGCCTACGTAAATATTGTGCAAGGTATCTACAGAGATTCCACAGCCACCTTTATTCTCCACAATAAAAGTAGAAAGATACCTTTAAAGAAAGGGGTGAGACAAGGAGACACAATTTCTCCAGTGATATTCACTGCGTGTGTCGAAGAACTATTCAAACTATTAAATGGGAAGGCTTTGCAGTAAGCGTCAACATCGAATATCTCAGCAAACTTCGATTTGCAGATGACATTGTCCGTTTCAGCAACAATGGGGACAAGTTACAAGTGATTGAGGACCTTACCAGAGAGAGTGCAAGAGTGGGGTTGTAGATGCATATGCAGAAGAGAAAGATAATCATCAATAGCTGGGCAAGGAGGCAAGAGTTCAGGATTGCCAGTCAGCGTCTAGAGTGTGTGGAGGAGTACGTCTACCTAGGTCAATTACTCACAGGGGACCCTGATCACGAGAAAGAAATTTACAAAACAATAAAAACTGGTCGGAGCGCATTCGGCAGACATTGTCAGAAACTGACTGGAAACTTACCATTATCACCAAAAAGAAAGGTGTACGATCAGTTCATTCTACTGGTGCTGAGATATGGGGCAGGAACTTGGAGACTGACGAAGCTCAAAAACAAGTAAAGGAATGCGTAAAGAGCGAAGGAATGAAGAATGTGTTGGCCTCACGTTAAGAGACAGGAAGATTGCGGTGTGGATGCGAGAGCAAAGAGGGGCAACCGATATTCTAATTGAGAGAGAGAGATAGAAATAATTTATTTGAAAGAAGATAGAGAGGTGTGCCTGAGCTAACGCGCTCTAGCCTGCTACGCTACACAGGGAAGGGGGAACAGGAATGTAAAGATGGGATGAGGGACGATGATGACGACATAGACAGAGGGACGCACAACGCTGTAAGCAAATTCAACGTACTGATGATAAAGCTTCAGAAATCTCATCCACGAAGCCATTATCGGCTACTGTATCTTGTCTGTAATCCCTAGTTCAAGTGAACCAAGAGATGAAGGCGTTAACACGAAGCCAGTGGGTGGGCCTCCCCTGCTTGAGCAGCACAGGCGCCATACAAAAGTTTCACAGCATCTAAAGAGCTGCGATAAGCGGCTCCAGTACGGTGAGCACCTGCAAGGAATTTTAGGCTGCCGGATTCTGGAGACCACGAAGAATCACGCGCATTGACTCTACAAGTTGCTTCTGCATTTCCTGAACGCTTTCCTTCTGATTGTGTCCATCTCCTTGCTTGCCTGTAGTGTCGCCGGTTTCCTTGGCCCTGTCATTTTTGGCTTCATGGCGCAGAGGACCACTAGGGCCCGCTGTCATGACCATGGATCTAAAGAGCAGCAAAGCCCATTTCGTGTCTCTATCAGCCGGTGGAGGCGAATATTCACCGCGTGCTCTCATCGACCTTGAATTAGCAGAAAGAAATGGAGCTGGGCAGGTCATGTAATGCGTAGGTTAGATAACCGGTGGTCTATTAGGGTTACAAAAGAATGAATGTCAAGAGAAGGCACCGCAGTCGAGGACGGCAGAAGACTAGGTGGTGTGATGTAATTAAGAAATTCGATGGCGCTAGCAGGAATCAGTTGGCGCAGGACAGGGGTAATTGGAGATCGCCGGGAGAGGTCTTCGTCCTGCAATGGACGTAAAATAAGCTGCTGCTGATGACGATTAAATATAGTTACGATATTTGTCGTTACCATATTGCCCATATTGTCGTTGCCATAAACTACCACGTTGCCATAAACTAACAATTGTTATGTCAACAATTTGGAGTGTGTAACTCTATTTGTCCTGGCAGGTTGAGAGAGCGAGAGAGAGAAAACATTTCTTGTTGATCAGGTAGGGCGACTTCCCCGTAAGATGTGCTCGCGTCACTCCGCGTGCCCGCTGGATCAGCCATCGCTGCTCTTGCGGGTCTAAGCTGGTCAGCGCAGTCTCTCAAGAGGAAGGTGAAGGAACAGGGGAGTAGCCTGGATGGTGTGGGCATTCCCAGGTGCAGTGCTTTGCTCCACAGTAGGGACCGTATGAGGCATATTGTGTGCGGTCGAAGAGGAGAAGGTAAAAGAGACAACGGGAATAAGTTAGCTTATAGCTGTCGTCATTCCAGGGCATCTTCTCGGGTAATGGAATGGTGTGGTGGGGGGAGCGTCTTTTACTATCTCTGCAATGTTGTAGAGATTCAGCGTAGTTCAATGGTTCGGCTAAAACTTCAAACATTCTACCTGCCCCGATGAAAAAAGTTCCGTTCTCTTCGTCGAATACCACTTTCTTCCCACAATGTTACCTTCATGCTTATTTATTTATTTCATACATACTGCTAGCCTCCATTTGGAGGCTGCTGCAGGAAATGGGAAAATACATTGCATCAACTTGTGGTAATCAACTTGTGGTAATCTTTCTATATGTTCGTTGTGAAAAAAATCGTTTTTCTAGAAACTTTGTGGGTGCCAGTATATATAAGCGCATATGCATGAATGTATAAAACTCAACTTTGGGGTGGCCAGCGCAAGCCGGACGAAAGACAAAAGGAAGTACACGATATGAGCGCTACGAGTACTTCCTTTTGTCTTTTATGCGGGTTGCGTTGCCCAAACCTAGGAACGTGTTCAAACACTAATTCTCCCAGCTTGCCGTGCATAAGACTGTCCGATGACGAAAGGAGGGGTAACAAGTGCCGCGCCAAGCCGCACACGTCTTCTCATTAAAAATAGTAGGAAGAAGCACTTGTAGATATTAGTGGGTAGGCTGACCCTACAAGGGGCCGTCTAGAGCGAATAAAGAAAAGTAGTTGGAAAATATCCAATTTTTATTGAACAGTATAATTGAACATGGAATGGAAAAGTACCCCGCACCTCCATCAAATTGTTGCAGGAAGAAGGCAGGCCCATGAGTGTAAAATATAGTATATTTACAACTGATGTATATGGCGTTCAGGCAACTGCGAGACTTCGTCTCCCTCTAGTCTAAATCACCTTCTTCCTTCCCTTCACCGTAACAATATATACAAGAAAAGGCTATATATGGGAAATTGGCTATATATGACTATATAAGGGTATAGTCTTGAATTATTTAATTTATTTTTACCTTGAGGCGCATAAATACACTACTGAGGGGAGGGACGATAAGAATTGGAAAATATCAAAATTTTGTTGAGCAGTAAAATATATACAGGAGAAGGCTATATATGGCTATATATGGGTACAGTCTTGAATTATTTATTTTTATTTTTACCTTGAGGCGCATAAGTCCACTACTGAGGGGAGGAACGATAAGAGATGCATGTATAAAATGAGACAGGCAGATTTTAAATTTGGATGTTAACATTGAATTACAACAATAAGTTGCAAGAAAACAAACAAAGTCTACTAAAGATGCATGCAAAGTAAAAAAGAAAACAAACGCCCGTAAACTTAGAAAACGGCAATGCATAATGGTTACTAACCAGGACATTGAAGAAGAGTGGATAGTCTAGTTAATAGTTAAAACATGTAATCATTTTCCCTACAAAGCCCAACGCAGAGACAAATTGTTCGAATGCTGAACTTGATACATTGTAACTGTGACTTCAGCACTGTGAACATCACGCAAAGCCCATGGTAGTGTCCTTCATGCAGTGCAGAGAGTAAATGATTCAGCAAATAAATTACTAATAAATAAATATGTACCATACTAATTACTATTTAATATCCATTTTTTTCGTTTTTTTTCTTTTTCTATAATGTACACTGCGTGGCTAAAATAAGCAGGCTGTTTTATCTGCTTCCTATGTAGAATTTCCTATGTAGAATTCCTATGTAGTGTTCTGGCCTTGTGGGACTACTTAAGTGAAATGAAAGACCTGGACGAAGAGAGAACGCCATGTTGGTGAGAGCCAAGCCTTCGGCCTTCGCATGATTTGTGCGATTCCCTGCCATTTGAGCTACGGCGACATAACAATTGAGCAACGCAAGTTCCACGCCAAGAGAAGCTTCTGGATTGGGCTCCTACAGCGATCAAGTTCCGCTTTAATTTCCGTTCTCTTTTGTCGATAATATGTAGCTTAATACAAATTTAACCCCCATGAGGTGGAAAAATTGTCATCCTATAACTGTAGCGCGAAGCTACAATGTAAAGATACGATGACATCCTGAAAGATAGCCGACGTAAAATCTAGCACAAATCGGGTGAAAAAAGAGACTGGGCTAATTTTCGGCATACAATCAAGAAACGTGGAAAACAACATCGTATTCAAATGTTGTGAAGGTTTGTTTAAATGCGCTTGTTCAGTTTTACTCGAAACCTTCGAAAGAACAGTGGCGACCACTGTTTAATAACATGTCGACGACCTCGTCACATACTTAATCAAGTGTGGTCGGCAGGGAAGCGGAAGGGGATTCTTAGGGATACTTTAGCATTGCTTGCTTATCTCCTCGGGTACCTAGCTTCTGCCAAGGTCACCATTTGCAGCCAAGGAACATGAACTAAAGAAGACAGTTCTTGCCAGTAAGCATTGTTCGTTGTAGTAGTTCCGGTAGTACTCAACTGGCCCTGTTTTGCCGTGGTCACCATTAGTGGTGGTGGCAGCCGCACTCTTTTCCCTCTTGTTCGTAAGACATACTTAAGAATGTTTAAGCGCAGTAACAGAGGGGAACAAGCAAGTGAAGCGTGTGTACGTGTACACTTGGTTGTTCCCATTTTTTACTGCGTTTGAACATTCCTAAGCTCCTCAGACCCAACAAGATCCTTATAGTTGTTAAGTAGAGTTCTTGCTGACACACTGCTTCTTACGATGACGATGACTATGTATAGTGTTTCGTGGCGCAAGGGCCAAGTATTGCGTACAGTTGAGTATTACTGATTAGTATTGAGCTCGATGGATTGATGAATGTGGTTGTATAGATGCAGAAGATCGATCGCTGTACAAGTGCGTAAAACATATACTTGCAATAAAACTATGGCAATGACTACAGTGAGATGAGCTATGTATATGCATGTACGACGTACTAACCTAAAACATTCTATTGATAATAAAGTTCAAGCAGCATTCCTGTCTCACTAGGGCCCTTGATAGCGTGTGTTATCGACGTTACTGGCGCAATAACGGCCTCTATTGAGAGGCCATGCTACTGATCGTTCGGGTGCATAACATCGAGTACATAAACATCTTTAAGAAAATCTAAAGCTAATCTCTCATAAAAGAGAGGTTTTTTGCCGAGAAACATTGTTGTGTGTAATGAAGTATGCTGTTTCTCTGGTGGAGGAAAGGACGTCTTTCTTTGGTCTTCCACTTCGGGACAATCCAGCAAGACGTGGAGAAAGGTGAGCGTCTCGCCACATTTCCTGAAGACTGGAGGATCATCGCTGGTCAATAGATAAGACTGTGTGCCATAGGTGTGGCATATTCGCAGTCGACAGAAAATGACCTCAGTTAGTGGTGGCCAACTTCCTAAACGTTGCTTTATTGGGCGGAGCTTGTTGGAGGGTTTCGCGTCCCACGAGCGTTGCAAATAGCATCTCCTTATTTTTCTTGCGCAGGAACGGTTTCAGGTCTATGGAAGGGACAGCAGTGAAAAAGTTGCCAGCTTTTTATCCTGTAGATGTAGCCATTTTGTAGGCAAGCACGTTGCCTTCAATGCCTCTGTGCCCAGGAACCTAGCATACTGTAACATGTTGTTGACACGCGTAAGCGGGGCATAGAGCCGAGTAAAGCTGAGAAATACGGGACCCATATGTTTCTGCAGGGACGACAGAGCTTTAAGGACTCTGAAAGAGTCAGCATAAATAATTGCCTGCCGAAGCTGGATATTGTTGGTGAAGTTTACAGCTGGGAATAGTGCATGGGGATCAGCTGTAAAAATGTTTTTTTTCCAGGTGCGGAGCAATGGATGCCGAGAACGATGGGCCCACCGCTGCATAAGACACACTGGTATGCGACTTTGATGCGTCCGTATATCATTAGGGACACGAGAATTTTGCCTGAAATTCTAGGAAGTGCATTTGGATGTGCATACTGGGGCATGCTTTGGAGCTTCTACAAAATACATGTCATATTCTATGAGCTACCATTGCCATGGCAGTAATGGTTTCGCTGAGACCATTAAATGGTATACAACGAATGGGAAACTGATACCGTCACTATGGTTCCTTAGGCGCAAAGAGAAGGGCTCTCTCACGGCAGGTCAGTTATGACAGACAGTGGCAGCAGTCAAACAGTTTGTGGTTGAAAATTCGGATGTTAATTGTGGACGTGTACTTTGAGAAAAGACATGAAACCAGAGTACGACCTCTGAAGATGGAGTGACCATTCATTGGATTCTACGTAGAGACTCTCTACAGGACTTGTCCCGAAGGCACTGGTTGTCAAGAGGATACCTAGACGATCAACAGGGTCCCGCATATTCAAGGCGCATGGAGTGGCAGATTGATACACCATGGCACCATACTCTATGCGTGTCTGCATGAGACTTTTGTACAAATTCACGAGGCGCTTCCTGCCACTACCATGTTATGTAGGACAAAAGATTTAGAACGTTGATTGTTTTTAGGCATTTGTTCTTAATATACTTCAACTGTGGAATAAATGTTGGTATTGCATCTGGTATGATGGTAAAAAATTGGTGCGCCGTGTTCACACATAAGTGCTTTCCGTGCAGCTCAATATCAGGGCCATCCATCCATCACTTCCATCGAGGTGCTGTACGTCGGCTCGCGGGCTTCACTCAATGGTGTGTCGGGCCTTTCTGCGCGAGCGGAGGCCCCAGAGCCGGCATGCCCAGAGGGCGGCAGACACGTCTTCGTTGGTGGTACTAGCGGTGCTAGCAACGCCCGACTAGGTATACGGGCCGCGTGCCTATCGGCCCACGGGGCGTGGTCCGAACCGCCGCCAAAGACCACTGTGGCATCGCCCCTTGATGTGTCACCACTGCTGAAATTTGCTTCCGCGACCCCGTGCTCAGCAGCGTGGCTGCATGCGACGAGCAGAGACGCTTCCGTGCACATTTCAAGAAGTTGTTTTCTTTGAATTTCAACACAATAATGTCTTTCTTTTTTTTCCAGAATGGACAGGGCCGGAAGGATCATCGTCAACCGTTACTCTTAGAGGAGAAATAATGCAGTGTCGTTTCCGGACGTGTGTGGGCTAGCACACGGGTTACAAAAACGAGGCAAGCAGGTATTAAGGTTGATGCTGTTCTTAATGTCGGCCACAAGGTTGGTCCGATTTGTCGAGCCTATCACAAAGAAATGAATGGAGTGACGTGTAACGAATGTGCAGGATGCGCGCTGTCAAACATAAGGAATGTACGTGGACTGTAAAGTTATACAGTAAAAGCTCGTTAATTCGAACCGCAAGGGGAAGTCGCTTCAATTCGAATTAACGAAAGTTCGAACTAACGAAAGTGAAGGAGAGCAACAGTACACTGCGATTTGGAAACAGTAGGGCATGTGAGAAATTTGGCGTGTCAGATAATGATGGCGTGTGCCGCGGGCACACACCATCTTCAAGTCGAAGCTTCTGGTCCGACTGTGCCACACCACCGATGTCCACCGAAACGAACGTTAGCCGAGGCTTAACACCATCACAATGAATCGCGACGGCCGATACCTCCTAAGCTGAAAACAGAGGTGCACAACCGATGAAGACTGCCGAGACAAAGACGCTGAACATGTGAAGGTGGCGAAGGTCCTGATTCGTTGGTTCTTGATTGCAAGCGCAGGTGCGACGTGCTTGATTCGCTGTGTTTTGGCGCTTGCCGTGCCATCTCCGCACAACATTAGCAGCTGTACAAGATTTGCAAAGCCTCCGAGATTCGCAACGGGCAAGAAGTCTCGGAGGTTACGTAGAACGGAGAGGCGGCAGCCGCCGCTGTCTTCTGGCTGACCCCGCGTCGGTTAGATTTTTTTTCCGATTTTGCCTTCTCTCGCCGTTCTCTCCGTTTCGGAGGCAATACAGCCTTGTGTGTAGGCAGTAGGCGCGTTTCTCTGGCCGTGTGCCAGGCGAGCGTAGTTCGAATTATCCGTGAGGGAACCTTCTCGCGTTCGAATTAACGGACTTTTTTATACATAGACTTCTGTAGAGCTTGGCCGGACCAAATCGTACAGTTCGAATTATCCATAAGTTCGAATTATTGAAGTTCGAATTAACGAGCTTTCACTGTAGTTGTCTATAGACCACCGTGCTCTTGTGGAAAGGTTTACATAGGGCAAACTAGTCGATGTTTATATAACAGGATCCAGGAGCGTGCACTCAACGTAAAGAATGGCACTGGTCCAAATTTGGCGGTGCTCTACCGCACAAGCCTTTGCAAACCCGTTTTTGACAGGACTGAGATTTTGTGCCGACATATATAGTGCTGGAAAAACAAAAGAAATAATGGAAGCTTTCTACATGTCTTTGGAAGGTGACAGATATATAGGTGAAACTTCAATACTTTTGTCACAGGCAGAAGTGTCATACCTAAGGGAGTGTCTGTGAGTCAGAACTTCATCAGCCAGCCACGGGGTGGCCACGGCTTTGCTTCTTCCGTTTCCGTGAGCACGTGAGAGGATTTCTGTTCTCCTTTCTTTGTGGTTCTCCACTTACTCTGTTTCATTGCAAATAAAATGTTACTTGCGAGTCAGCGCCCGTGTTTGTCGTTTCTGTGCTCGTGCAGGCCTTTTTCGCGCTGGTATTTTTTTCTGTTAACATGGAACCGCATGAACTCGCCCAGCTCTCAGCTTTCATGGACCCTAACCGTGGTTGGATAGGTCACTCCGGGTTAACTCTTGCCACCGGAAATTGGGGAAACTGAGATGAAAAAAGAAAGAAACAGGAAATATAAAAAAGAAATGGAAAAGAAAGGTAAAGGGCGTGGAGAGAGATAAGAAAAGCCGAGTGCCGATTTCCCCAGGGAGGGTAAATCCGGGGGTGTCGTTTACGTGGAGCTAGGGCCAAATTGGAGGGTTACCTCTGCCGAAGGGACTTACAGGTCCCAGCACTCAGCGTCGGCTCCACCACCAGGATTCCTTTTTTTTTTCGCAGTCACTGCAAAGCCGCGCACGGCAACGCGTGGGAAGGTGCAGCAGGCCACGTGCTTGGGTCTACGGTGTCGAAGCACACCGAACGCCTGGTCACGCAGGCGCCCCTGTGGCAGTTCCCTACAAGCGTGAAAAAACTAATTTCTTGGTCGAGCCACACGAATAGGTGCTTGCAGCAGCACCTCCGTGTACGCGGAGAAAAGGTAAATTTCTGTAGTTCGTTCACATAAAAAGGGCATTTTCATTGGCTAAATAAATGGATGGCGGCTTAGCATCATGTGGTGGTTTGTTGCCTTCACTTTTCAAAATAAAATGCCGCGTCACCTAGTGGCATTTGAAATTTACAGCGCATTCATTTTTCGTCGTTCGTGTCGACCCTGAGGCAAGCCTAGCAGAGTCTACTTATTTTCTCGAAAGCCCGAGGAAACCAAACAGTTAAATGCTTGACATAAAGTCACACCTACATATAACTTTACGAAATGGGTAAATATTATAATGTCATTTATTTATGGCCTAACTTTAGAAATAATGAAAAACCTAGGGTGGACGCTGGGTCTGAAGAGTCCAACATTGTGAACCTGCAGTCTTTCTTTCTGCTTGTTGACGTGGCGCAACGTACTGCAACGTTGCCTTACAAAGTCGACAGAACTAACACTTTCGGTGTTAAAGAATTCGGGTGTTTTACGTGCACAGCCACGATATAATTATCAGGCACGCCACAGTGAGAGGCTCCGGATTAATTTTGACCCACTGGGGTCCGTTAACGTGCACCCGATGCACGGTTCTCGGTGCACGGTGGTGTTTAGACTTCGACCCCCATCGAAATGCGACCACCGCGGCCGGAATTCGATCCCACGCTTTTGGGCTTAGCAGCACAGTGCCAAATTCCCTATGCAAGCGCAGCGGGTACCTTTCCGTGGTGGCTGTGGGAATAAGAAAGCGTTCGACAAAACAAATGTCTCCAATATACTTACGGGACTTCTGGCTCCGCCCTTGTACGGCTTGTACGGGGGTAGCGCCTGCATTTCGATAACAAGACTATTAATAATTGAACATTGCAACAAAGACTAAACTATTCTATGCTATTTTTGATTGAAAGTTAGCACGGCATGCATGCCGACGGTTTAGAGTACTTTGACGGGAGAAAAATAGAACATAAGCAAAGAAAGCAATTGCAAATGCACTGCATTTTAACAAGAAGGGCGTGCTTCGAACCTCGCTATTCCATCCTCTAAATGTATCTACCTACCTAATTTTACGAAGGATACAATGGTGAGGGTAATGTAATTGCAAATTTAATGTAGATACAATGTACTGCATGTTAAGGAAGCGAATGACGAGGGTAAAGCGCCGCTGCACCCTGCACACCCCTCTTCCATTAAAGCTTGCGCAAAAAAAATGTTTTGTTTAAAATAGTCTGAACTTTAATTCAAGGGTACACGTAGATCACCCCGTAAAATGAAAGTGACATGTCCAGGTATGTTTAATTTGTAGATTTCGCCTAAGTATTTCTGTCTGCTCGTTGCGACTTGCGGATGCCTATTTGATATACACATACACCGGTAAATGAGATAGCATATAGCGATAAGCACGGCTAGTCGTTGTTGGAATCGCGCGAGACTGCAGCTTTAGCAATTTAGCAATATTGAGCGTTATCAAGGGCTCGGATCAAACGGGGCTGATGATGAGCGCAGTGCAGCAGTTGAAAGCCATAGAAGCAGAAGCGTTTTGAGGAAAAGACAGGGAGCTTGTATGAAAGTGATCAGCTGCACCGAGGACGACGAAAAACAAACAATAAATTATGGTTCCCAATTTTTAAAAATTTATTCGTCCTTTGTTTTGTGCAGTTTTCATCTCCGTCTGTCTGACCAATATCTCTCGTGGTTATGAGCCATGTTTTGATGCCAACAGCAGCCAATCAGGATGGGCGTTTGATTTTAAGAGGATGCCTGGAGGTGCGTGAGATGAACCTTATTTACTTTTTGTTTATTCATTTATTGATTTATTTACCGTAAATCCGCGGCCTAAGGGCATAACTGGAAGGAGTGCGAATTACAAGCATTGCGCAGAAGCAAAAGATCAAGACCTTCAATGACAATAAACATAATTAACAATGATCAATCATACAACATTCAAATTATAGCCATAATACATAACTCATAATAACAGGCCCACCGCTCATATAAATGACAACATAACTGTGATGTGTGAGGTCTTCCAAAGCTTTGAAGAAAATGCCAGCCTTTCCTGCAAGTAATCTCTCTCGTAGGAAAGACCATCGAAGAACAGGAAGCGCAACGTCAGTATTGCATTTCGTATTACTGCGAGAGCAATTATATGGACACCCCAAGCGAATTTTCACCGTCGTCGGCGTCGGCGTTGCTATGAGGTAACCTTCAAGCCCAAGTGCGATAAGATGGCGGCCGCGCGCCGTATGCTGTAGGTGCGAGGGAAAGCATAAGAGGGTGAGCCGAGAAGGATAGTGGCTTGATGCGGCGGCGCCTTCTCGCCCGCGCAAGAGAGGAAAAGAAATTATAGGGCTTTACGTGCCCAAACCACTTTCCGAAAATGAGGCGCGGCGCAGTGGAGGACTCTGGAAATTTCGACCACCTGGGGTTCGTTAACGTGCACCTAAATCTATGTACACGGTGCAGGGCGGAAACCAACCAGTGTCGCACGAGTTCCGTAACGACAGCAGCCCAATGCTCTAGTGCGCAGCCACGAATGTGCGCGGGCAGCGAGACACAGTTTTCAGCGCTAGCATGCACCGGAACGCCAGGAATCTCGGAGGCCACCATAAAGAGAAAGAAAGGCTTTCACGGACGCGCTGCTAGATGGCACTCCATCGCATAAACGCATAATCGCATAAACCTCAACAGATATGGTGGGATGGGTACTGTAGGAATTATATGGAGCGATTTCTTAATTATTTTTTCGCTATGCTGAGGCCGTGGCTAGGAGTCAGACTCGCAACGCAGTGTCTCGCAACAAATAGAACAATGTCATGGTCTCTGAGCTACCGCGAAAGGTGGCTATCACAATAATTCAACACTAATGGCTAAAGCATTGTAATAGAGAGCACCTTAATTGCTTTCTAAAGTGTATAGTGAAAAAGCCGCAGTGGCACAAATGTGGCGCATAAAGTTGTTCCATCAGACTAAACTTTGTACATGAAAGCTACTCGGTACTTGCTATGATGTCAGGTTAGAGGAGCCATCACTGCCGAATGACGAATTCACGCTTCGTCGCTCGATCACGAATGTCACACAGGGTACACGTATCTGCTAGCGACGGGGACACCGTGACCCAAATTGCATCAAACCGACCATGATATCCATATTATATCACAAGCATGTTTCACTGAAGGACTAAAGTGGAAAACGGATGGGTCCCAAGAAGCCAAGATAATCCCACCAGCGGCGTAGTAAAGTGTCAAAACGAAACCGACGTTCCCCTCCGTTACCTGCCGACGCAAAGGCTATTATGCTGGTTTAAAGACAGCTGTTTGACAAGTGATAGTGCCCCTAGTGCTGTTAGCATGCCAGCATCAAAGCGCCAGCTTTAATCGCATGCCATACTGATCACGACATTTTATGGATAAGCGCCCGTGTATACGAACACACGCATCCACACCAAGTGCATTCTGGAGATTTATTCCATGAAGCTACCAGACACAGGACAGTCCAACGCTCAGAAGCTACGCGAGTCGATGATAACTGGTCTCTTCATACATATCGATTTATTACGTGACTCCCAAGGGCCCAGTGAGCTTATTAGTTTATCTGTCTGTCACTCTCTCTCGCACTCATCCTCGCCGTGTGTATGTGTGCGTGCGTGCGTGTGAAAATCGAATTGTGGGGTTTGACGTCTCGATACAGTGGGTTACGTGGGACGCCGTATACTGTAGGGTACCGCATTAATTTTGACCTCGTGGCGTAATTTAACCCAAGGCACGGCATACGAGAGTGTTTTTTGCATTCATGCCCCTTCGGAAGGCGGCCGCGACTACTCGAATTGGAACCGGGACCTTGCGCTCAGCGGCGCAACGCCGTAGGCAGAGGTGTGTATGCGTGTGCGAGTGTGTAACCAAGCTGCCTAAGCGAGGATACTGTACGTAGTTCAAAGCAGTGACCCCGACTTTTAAAAGACAGCTTCTTTCTTTGGTTCTTTCGCCAGTTTTCGTGCGGCAGTGGTGGGATCTGGTGGGACCTTCATAGCCGGTACAGAGGCGGCTAAACAAATGCCACGTCATCTCGCACAACCCCGGCGTTGCAGGGCCCGTTGGCCGCCCATCACAAACATTTACAGCGCTTTGGGACGGACGTGCTGACGTGTGACAGCTGTAGGACGTCTCGTAGTGTAGGTTTTGTCCGTGTTGGAGCAACCTGGAAGGACAGCGCGTCTCTTCTCTCTCGCCGCCTTCTCCACCTGTGGTAACTCCGGAAGAGCGCTCCGGTGGTGGAGGAGGAGGATGGGAGCCGGCCTCCACAACGGCGCTCCAACGCTCAACGCGCGCATGCAAAACCATTTATATATATACTACGGCAACAGAGGTAACGGTTCTGTTCTCTAGGGAATTACGACGCGAAACGACAAACACTCGCTAAATGTCCTCTCTGAAAGAAATATACGCTTCCAAGCGCATCATTCGTTCTATAAAGCGAGTAGCTTTCTAGAAGCGTTTGGTTATCCGCCTACATCGAAGATCGTCATCCATGGGGGCCGCACAAATTTTTAAAATAATGAATACCGAACCGCCGCGTCCGCATTCCCTTGGAGCAAAGATGCATAACTACTCGTAGCGATTACTGGTCGATGACTTCCACTACGGCATGTCTCGTATCATCGAAATCTCCTGTGTCTAATGCGTAAGCGTGTAATATTCGCCACGGTTCCGTCGCCCACGGGAGTTCACTTCCTCCATAAAGTGGAAGCTTGGGCTATTTGGTGATTCAATTTCGACATGTTTGCACAGCGCTAAACGAGGACGGCGAGGACAGAGGAGTGTACACAACACAGGGGCTGAGTTGCGTTCCTCCTTTGTGGCTGTAATGCTAGTGATGTTCGGTAGCCAAGCATGACGGGCGGTGAAGCCATAGCTTAGGTACCAGTTGCATTCAACTAATGCTCTCAAATACAAACATTCCGCTTAACTAATGCACGTTATCATCGTGCCTACACCTACATCAGACCAGGCTGGCGTCCACGTTTCGTTTATCCGGCTGGTACACTTAGGAAACGTTCGTTTATATGGAGTCGCAGTCATATTTCTCTCACCAGCATGGACGCGCTGCCAAGGGGAATTTCAATGAATTTTCTCCGCAAGCAGTGGAGATAAGGAACACACGCACAACTATCCATACGATGTGAATTGAGAAGTGCGCACCACCACATAGACGGAGGACGACAGGCTCGGGAGCAATTCCAACTTATAACGGTTCCTACGTTTGATGTAACAATGGGGAATATTGCGATGCCGCTCCCTCTTCGAGGACGCGCTTCGCGGCCACTTTTGAAGATGCCGTCGCGGGGCTATTCTACGATCGCCTAGTGCACTTACGCGCACGATGTGCCATATCACATCAACGGGCACGTGTAGTCACCCGCAGCTGCGGCAGAAAAATGGAATGCGGAATAAGGGCACTCCCGAGAGCTATCAACAAATACGACGTGTGCTGGTTAATGGTGGCACAGAAATGAGAAACACAATATGCATTGCGCTGGCATGGGCATGAAGGAAGGAATCAATAGCTGAAGGACGCGGCGAATTTCACTGAAAGCTCTCTGCAGACCACACGAGGAAGCTTTAAGTCGAGGTCGACTACAATTCCTCTATTCAAATAAACGCAAGACGATGTTCTCTAGAGACATGCGCCTCACCAATTGAAATGAGGTCTGATGCAGTTGAAAAATAAGGTTTCATTGTAGCAACTGTAGGCAGCAGAATTTTGATTTAGTACCATTGCATATTTTGTATAAATATTGACGAAAATCAACAAGCTTAAAAAAAAACATTAAAGCACGAAATGTAGAAAGCCGTAACTCTGCACGGAAAGCAGATACTGTAATACCCTTGTTATTGTGCTGCGGCAGCATCAAAACAAGGCCAGGAATGGCAGTGGAGATCACCTGGCTATTTATTATCAAGATGGTAAGAGCACGCCAAATCTTAGCGCTTGCTTTGTTGTTGCTAGAACTTATCGTCAGTAGGGGCGCTATAACGTAAAACTATTACAAACTTTTCTATTCCATTTCTGCTATCAGCCCTCCGCGATTGGTCAAAAAGCTTTTTTTGGACCACCCCCCACTTCATCTGTCTGTCACGCGACGTAACGAAAACCGCGATACCTCCCCATCTGATATGATGTGCACACACTGATTATGCACGAATTGACCGAAAAAAGAAAAACAGTTAATTCTGATTCGACGACTTTTCGCCATTAGCCCCCGGCTATTGGTCAAAAGTTTTCGGGTGGCATCCACTTCCCCTGCCTGTCACGCGACGTCACAAAACCGCGAAAACTCACCGCGTCAAAGTGACGCGTAGGCATTAAAGATGCATTAATATGTCGAACAAAACTGAATTTTCTTCTGAATAGCCCCAGGCTGCCCCGTTCCGAAAGGAATGAAAGATGGCTGCCGCCGATCGCTCACGCGCTGGCTACTTGCACCTGCCGGAGAGCTTGGGTTTATTTGCGTGTAATAAAACTTCTTGCGTGGCCGTGTAACGTTTTTGAGCACTTTCGGCACGTTTACGAACTCATTCGGCCAATTCTTCTTTGCTGAGGATCCCTTTTAGCGTCATTATTAAGCTTCCGTTGCATGCCGCCGCGATTTTCGACCAACCACCGCAAGCTAAGTAAGGGAAAGCGGACCAATCGCAGACGCCGGTTCCACCCTCTTCGTCCGGTTTTCGACCTTCAGTGCACTGGCTCTTCCCCCTTCGAATCCATCTCCGCTTGAGCGTTCTCCTCGCCTCTTGCAAGCCAATTAGATACGACAAGCCGCTCAGTGTAGGCAGTGTTATTCGTTTTTCAGGCAAGCAAAAGTGAGCTCCTATGAACGAGGAGAGCGTTTGATTTGTCTGTTCAGACAACCCTACAGGTGACCGCGCGGTGCTTGCGTCGGTGGTTACGCAAATTTGACGTCAGGAGATTGGCATACAAACATAATGGAATAGTTTTACGTTATAGGGCCATAGGTTACGTTGATAATCGAGACAAAAACAAAGTCGTTGAAGTAGGCTAGCGTTGCGTGAGTGTAGCATCCACATCAGTGCTTCCTAAAGAATTTCCCTATTCGAACGCGACTGCGCACTGACGTGATGTAATAGCATCTTGTGTATAATAAAGTCTGCTTTTTCCTCGGAATAAACTTGTTGGAAGTGTTGCTTTGTATGCGTGAGTCTATGTGCGCGTCGTTGTTTTTGAGCCTATCAAACAGACTAGCCAAAAAGGTCGTGCGCCGAGAGACAGCATGTTGGCTAGAGTAGCGACAGCTACTTCGTGATCCAGGCGGCGACGACACCTCCATTAGCGAGGAGGTAGGGAAAGAAAGCTATCTCTTGAAAAGAACGCATTTTCCCCAGGTTACTAAGGGATTGAAGCTATTGGCGCAAGAAAAGGTAGTTGAAGACTTAGCAGGAAGAATGCGTGCAAAAGTTGATGGGTGATGATGATTACAATGGCAAGCTGTCTGCAGTGGATACTTGTTAAATTGAACTTACCGTTGTCCCTTTCTTTTGTGCCAAGGGCTGGTTCAAGTATTCCGAGAGTGAGTCCAAGGCACATTCAAGCAGGCATCGGTGAAAGGGAAAGAAGACGTAAATACAATTTCAGCGTTAGTCGGCAGTGAAGCCCAATAGGTGTCGCCACATCCGGCATCAATAGAAGTAATTTCTTTCACTTCTACACGTGGTGCTGTCCAGTTAACCGGCCTGTGTATTGCAGCATTTGGCTCTGCTACGCTGAAACATGAGCTATATTATCATGAGTTATCATATATATATTATATATATACATATTATCATCCTCAAAATTTGGTTTTCTGATACTGTTTGAGGGATGTGCTCACCAACTCCATCAACTCAGTGACTGAGCTAAGCAAGAATACATAGGGCCTCCATCTCACGTGATAAACGTACAGCCACTGTACTCGTGCTTTCCTTGAGCTGCGAGCTTCTACGCTTGCGAACTCAATATACAGCCGACATTCCGGACCTCCAATCGATGAGCCGTCTCCAAGAGGGGCTTGCTTCATCACAGTACCCAGATGTATACGTCTATAGGTCTCTCGCACAGGCTACAAAGTAGCAGGGCATCCTGCTCGGGGTAGATCAAATCCGTTATAAAACAAGGCTTAGTGCTTAGGTAAGTCTTGTTTCTAGTCCTTATAAATGACACAGGAAACACTCTACCTTTAATTGTATGATTGTTCGCGGAAAACTGTTTCACTTGCAGGAGAATAACCATGCAGAATTGCAGATATGAACAAGTTAGGAATAGACCATAATAAAATTGAATTTTGGTGTAAGCAGTGCCAAATAAACATATTTCCGAAAAAATGGCCATGGCGTTTAAAAGTACAAAATACTCTGAACCCCGCACCTGTACGATGTTCCGGATATCACCATACAAAGTGAATCCGCACCGAAATACCTCCAAGCATATTGGAAAGCAGAACGAGCCTATTGATACCATAAGCAGAACAACATTTAACAAAGTTGGCTACATAAAATGCAACTTATACTTGGCTGACAATTCAATTAAATTAGCATATACAATGGTCGTACTCTCACCGACAGAACGCGCGCTTGATTTCAAATATACACTAGGCATCTCAAATTGTTGACATGAAAGCAATAAATAAATAAATAAATAAATAAATAAATAAATAAATAAATAAATAAATGAGTGAGTGAGATTCATCAGAAACGCCTACTCCCGCCTTTTCAGCCGTCACTTACACCAAAAAATCAATTTCCTTGCTGTGTTTACAAAATGCCAGAGTGATAAAGATATCATTATATATTCCCTTGTTTTATAACAGTAACTTTGTATTCAGCGATCTCGTCTCAATAAGGTAGCTGATTGCATTTCCACGTTTAGAACACTCTTAAAGCTCGCAAAGTTTGCATGCGCTGACGTTTAATGTCATTCACCGTTTTCACTGGAAAAATATCGCTGCAACACGGCACAAACGAACGTTGTGCCTGTTATCGAGCATGATATCTTGTTTGTCAGTCTAAGCTTTCCTTACATACTTGTTTTACAAGATTCTTGCTGTTACTTTCTAATTTAGATGTTTATTCTCATTGTGAATAATAACTAAAATGTAGTTTTCCGTAAGTTTAGAGAAGGGACCTAATTTTGCCAGGCCACGTAAACTGCCTTCATCCACGAAGCTGCATGCTCCAAATATGCCACAGCAAAAATTAAAGAAAATTCTATTTCTCTATGACACTCTACTCTATTCTATTTCTCTATGACACTCTATTCCCGGCATTTAGAGCTAGGCACTGCGTGATAGTTGCCAACAGGTTTTCTTATAAACTAAAACGGGCAAGTTGCGATTTCATGAGTAATGAGAATGTACGTGTTACAACCGCAGAACTAGTCATTTGAGCTCCTCGATTTTTAATACACAGCCAATAAGAAGCAAGATTCTGACAAGCATCTAGGTTTGAGATAAGCGTCGACAAATACTTGCTCAAGTACATCATTGCAAAGCGGGTCGTTTTCCTACTGGCAAAGGATGACGTCGAACATCAATACATTTTCAAGCATGTTTGGAGGACAAATAACTTGAAAGCGCTGTAATCACAGAGCATTTAATGCTTTAAGGCACCCCGGGGAACATTCACCCGAATAAATTGCTAATATCCACTGTTGCTGTATCTCCTTTTAACTTTCACGGCTAATTGGTAAAGCTTGAGACCTACCCTTTAGAATTGAATGTGAACACTGGCATTTCATATCCTGTGGTAACATAATATCCGCAACTGTACAGTGCGAGGAAGTCGAAAGTATTTATGGCTTCATATTTCTTCGAAACCTGCTGCAATGAGCTGTTTCTGGGTACATCTGTGGCTTTCTCGAAAGAAATCACAGCGAGTGGGCACTGGTGTGGTTCCTGGATCGTTTTTTCCGTGCCTTCGTCCACCGTTACGCATAAGCAACTCCTCACGTTGAAGAAGCTGACCTACATTGGAGGTTTGTTTGCCCAGTGAGAAACGTTACCCCGAAGGGAGACCCACGAAACACCACGGTGTACCGTTGGTAAGGACGGAACTTCGTTGTCCAGATAACCGGCGGCCGGAGCGCTGACGTCGTCTATAGGGCTAGGTGTAGTAGAGGTGTCCTCGGGCGAAGTAGTCGAAGTCGTCGGGTGCTGGTCCTGACACGTCGACGGAGAAGGTAGCAGGATTAAAAGCAGAAGCCAACACGACGCTCCCGAAGCGGCTTTCTCCGCAAAAGCTGCCAGCGCGGCCATTCACACCCAGCTATTTTCCACAACTTCTTAAGGCGGCAATATTACGTCTATCTAATGACCAGCTCCAGCTCTGCTTTTGTGCCCGGCTAATCCCCAACGTTTCCGTTTTCCTTCTCTCCAGGAGGAGGCTTACACTCGTCTCAAATCGCGTGCAGGCTGCTAAGAGGTGATAACGTTTGCCTCGGGGAATTTTTCCGGAAGACCTTCTCTCCCTTTTTATCTCCCTGTCTTCTCTGGCCTAGAGTGAGACGGAGACCGAGTGGATCGCCCTTCCTCCAAGAGAGAATCTGAATAGCCACGAGTTTGAACCGAAAAGCACGTCGAACTATCGTCGGCTGCGAATGCGTTCCTTTAACGACCGGTGGACCATGAAAAGTCGTTACATTTAAAGGCCGCGCCTATAAGGTGCTCCGAGAGCACTCAGGCACAAGGGAATGTTTGGCGTAGTAGGTTTACGTATTTACGAACGCATCGACGCCGGCCTGTTTGAGCCCTCGTTTTGAAGTTATTGCCTTGGCTGCTCTACTGTCGTTTCCTTCCGTCTCTCTTTCTCTTTGTCATTTTGGTAAAAGAAATGTTGTTTTCTCAAAGTCGTAAAGGGAAGCCGTCGCAGCTGCTTATTCTTGTGTTAGAAATATGGCTGCCTATTGGATAATATTTATTTTATGGCCGCTAACGTGGGAGTTGTAAATACCCACCCACAATATGACTGAACTTTCGAAACGAACATTCATCTCGCTGCTTTGTGTTAGTGTTTTATTTTTACTGTACTTCATGGTTCAGTGCGCCCTGCCACACACTTGTCGCTGCAGTATTGCAACATTCCTTGGTCGCTTTCGCCTAGTAACACGCTTCGAAATAAGACAGCAGAATTCAGCGATCCTTCCGGCTCTGAATACATCTAGTGCGACGGCATCTATTTTCCCACAAAAAAGACCACCATCCATTTTTGCCTGCCTGCTTTTTCCTCTAATTTCGCTCAACCACTACGGATGAAAATTCCGGCGCAAGGTGACAGCGGCTACAAGGTTCCCGATTTGGGTGCGATATAGATTGGGCCGCAGAATAAGGTAATTATTCTAGATATGAATTTGGAAAAAACAAATATTTTATACGTTCTTCAAATCATAGTTATTATTTCTGGGATACTGGGGAACTGAATTGCTGAGCCTAGGAGATGGTCAACATTCCTTCAAACACCAATCGGCCTGGCAAATCGTGCCCTTCTTGTGCGGTAGATGATACTCTGCTCACCTGAATACATTTCGATCATCTTTGAAAATCTGCGAAATCATTCAGAGTTAGTGCTTGTAAGTCCATTGTAGTGGGTTTATTTACCAGTTTCCGGCTCCCAAGTTCACGTGATACATGAGGCCTGCGGTTAAGCAGAACGTTTCCCAGAGCAGGAATCCTAAGGGGAGTATGGTAGCGCGATTCAAAGACCGGACAAGAGAAGACACAAAGGGACGCACACAGCGCTGTGTGCGTCCCTTTGTGTCTTCTTTTGTCCCGTCTTTGAATCGCGCTACCATAATCTCCTTGAAGATGCAGTACCAACAAGCCCACATTGCAACCCTCGTGAACAGAAATCCTAGGTCCAAGTGCACGGCGTCGGCTCAGTCGTCGAATTCCCCCATTCTCGCATACGACCAGGACACGCGCGGTAAAGCGAAGGAATGTCCGAGGCCCACTTGTCAGGGTCCACGGCGTCGCAACAGACCAGACTCCTGCACACCGCAGACGTCACTGCAAAACAATTTGGATGTTCCCATATCTTTTGTCCGCATGCGTAGAAAATTGAGAACGAGGAATCGTTACACTAATAAAGTTATAGCGATAACAAAAAAATTATGCAGAATATATACAATCATATACAACGGCTGAGGGCCGAAAATGTCGGCAGAGTTCGGCGCTTTCTGCAGCTCTGAACTCATTTGCCGCAACAGCCGCAGACCTTCACCGTGGGCACCATCATTTTCATACGTACAATTTCTTTGCTATGCGCACAACGTCTTCCGCGGCCGCTGCAGTAATGCCTATCAGTGTGGCTCCCGAGATACACGCACAGACGCCGCCCCTCACCGAGTCTGCGTGTTGCTCTAAACCACCCGCTACTTACCCAGCGTGAAAGCTGATGCTTCGGTGGCCGTAAGAACATAAGCTCGCATTCCAGTTTCACATTCCAGGGCGCATGCAAAGCAGGTGTTCATCAGCTGACGTTGTTACAGGAGCCGAGCAGTTGTGTCTCGTGCTTTGGTCGTCTTTTGTGTAACGCCAAGCGCAGGTGACCGATGGTCGCTATAGTCAGAAGCCTCCGAAGAGATCTTTCCTGCGCACGGTTGAGGCTACGGGGAAGAAAGCAGACGCATGGGGAATCGAAGCGAGTGTTTTCCGGCAGAGGCCAGATTTGAGTTCTTGCTGGAGAGCGCAGGAACGCGACGGGTGAGTATGCTGGACTGAAGCCTGTCCTACCTGGAAACAATTCTGCAAAGACACTGTTGGGGATCTTGGAAGTTGCGGAGCTAGTAGCTTAATTTTACTTTTTAAAGCGCTACCAATATATGCAGTTTAAAGAATAGAAGCGCGTAGGAAGAGTAACAGGACTTTACTGACGTATCGGTCGGGATCTGGCCTTCATCAGCAGTGCAACTGCAAACACACAATGTTAAATTTATACATTAAAAAATAGGCGAGAGAGAGAAAACAAAAACGTGTATACAAACTTTACGAACTTTCGCGTACAGACAGTGGCAAAATATTTTAAAGAAGAGATCGTCTATGACCGCAAGCACTAGTGCACTTAGTGGCGTCATGAATGCCAAGACACGCATTGACTCATGTCTAAGTCAACGAAAACAGCCGTAAACGCAAACTTACGCGAACATACAGTGGCATTATGAGAAAAAAAAACGCAGGAAAGCAAACCAGGTAGGCAGTTTTGGAATAACCCGCACGTGGCCTCTCATTACTATTTCACATTAGATTAATCCCCGCCAAAATGGCGGGGATTAATGTAGTGTTTGATTAATATAGCGTAATGTAATTAATGATTGCATAAATCCCGCCTAAATCCCCGCCAAGATGGCAAAATGTGTGCACGTGCTTTTCTAGCTGCTATGGTTCCCAACCTTTCTCTTTTAGTTTTGAATTTGATTGGGCGGCCGAAACGTAAGTTTGGTGCACCTTTGAATATTTTTGCTTGTTGAATTATGTATTTCCTAACGCTCATGTATAACATATATGGCGCCTTTACGAACTGAGATGTTTATTGCGGCAACAATCATTACAACTTCTTGACGCGTTGCTGTTACGTCCACGTTTATTAGCTCACCTTGCCATATCAGTTTTGATATACATTTCAATTTACTTTTCACACATGCATATACTTTCTGTAAAAATCAGCTTTCCTTCAGACACAAAGGACACCACTCGTGCAAAGAACGCAATGGAACCCAGTTCGTTCAACTCAGAGGTCAGTGGAGGTCACAGTAAAGGTGTCCTACAACCAGGTGGAGGTGTATTGACCGTCATCGAGGTCGCACAAAAGTTGGAGCGACTTCAAACAAAGAACAAAAGAAACCCGTTCCTGGCAGCTGCGACCCCTCGCATACTCTTCGTTAACGTGTCATCCCTCTCCCGTAGTTCCATTGGTAACGTTTTCGTCTTTCCTCTCTTGTGAACACGACTGAATGTGCACCTGTTGATGCGTAAGGTATTCACGAACTACGTACGTGATTTGCTTTTTTTCGTTATATATATATATATATATATATATATATATATATATATATGAGATATACAATATGAAATACTTTGAAAACTATAAGTGATATGCACGAAAATAATTTGTCTGGTACGGCCATATGACATGAGCAAAAAATAAACAGAAATGATGGGGTTTTACGTGCCACAACCGCTTGCTGATGATGAGGCATACCGTAGTGGAGGACTCCGAAAATTTCGACTACCTGTGGTTTTTAACGTGCGCTTAAATCTAAGTACACGGGTGTTTTCGCATTTCGCCCCCATCGAAATGCGGCCGCCTTGGCTAAAGAATGAAGAAACGAAAATATCAATGAGAAATTCGAATCAGCAGAATTTGAAGGCCACTGCATTGCACCTTCAATTATATCGCGCAAGAAAGACGCTTTTGTTTATATTAGGTTAAAGAAGGTTCTTTTTTCATCTAGCTTTTACGGACCGTCATGGCAAAAAAAAAAGAAGAAAGATTGGGCTAGAATGAAGCACAAACGAGCAGTAATAAAGTGGCAGACACGTCCATTAAGCTCGACTGTCAGGATATTCCGTGCACCGCATGTGCCACACTGTGCCTGATCGAGTCAGTTTGCCACTGCTGGCGGGAAAAAGTGAGAAAACAGTTTCATCTGCGACGGAAGATTCGCGACAGCCTTCAATTAGGCAAGTCTAAAGACCGCAGATATTTTGTTTCTACAGGCTGTAAATTTCCCAGTGCGTCGTATATTCTCATTGGAATGACGCCCAGATAAAGAAAAAAGGAAAACATTTGGAAAAGCGCTACTATGCGCCCAGCCACAAAAAGCCCTTTCAATAGCTGGAATCTCAAATATGCAGTTTGCAGAGCCGTGTCGAATACGAGCTTGGCGATGACAAATGCCATAAGAGTGACTCAAACGTAACTACAAGCGTTATCACAAGTGGGATACCGTGTTTTTTTAAAGTGCCGGAAGAATAAGACGCATAAAGGGGCCTAAAATTTATTCGTGGGACTAATATGCGCATCAACAGCGTGCAGGTTCGAACAGTGGAAATGGCAAGCTAAGAAGGCACGACACAAGCTTACAGGATGAATGAGGTTTGAAATGGACGGCGCATGAAAAAGGAATATTGTGGGAGCCAACGTTTTGACATGGCGACTGGTGCTCGTCAAGACACCTAAAGCGGCCCTCAAACGAATGCACATATAGATGCCATGTATATATTAGAGGTGGGCGAGTATCGAGTTTTCTGATTATGAATCGAATGCGAATAGCAAATATTGAATATCCAACCAAATATGGCATAGTCAAACGCGGGCGCATGTATGCATTTACGTCAGGAATATTTATTTCTGCACAATTAGGTAGCGTGGCCGTACTGACTAGTAGAGAAAACAATCCTAGGACACCTAAGCATTTCTTATGAGTCATGAACGCGAATGTAATAATGCCAGACTGAAAGCAGCTGAATGGTCATTCACTTCATGAACACCTCGCGGGTTAGTGAGCCCGTTCAAACGCTTGTCGCGCAAAGCCGGTGCACTATGGTCCGTGACGTCATGTCACCTTGTCTGACTGCCATAGAATCTAACGAGGACGCTACCGAGTAAGCGCGGTGATTCTGACGTCACCGATTTCATCCCGCCGGGATTGGAAATCGAAATTTTGGTCCGAGTAGCAGGATGTTGTAAAGCCAAGTGCATAGGCCTGCTATTTAGGAGGCGCTGGTTTAGTACAACGGGTAAGACACTCGCCTTAGTTTCGGAACTCACTACCGCCAACGTTTTTCTTTACAATTTATTGTTTTCTAATACGTCGATCTCTTTATAGCGATTACCGAGGCGAAATATAGCGATTACCGAGGCGCGGACAAGGAACGTTAGGATAACACAGGTTTCCGGTAGCGATAGTGACGTGGCGTTGCGGCGATTCCCTCTCCCCTCGCGCAATGCTTGGCGCGCCATTGAAGCAGGTGTACCCTTTCCCCCGCTCTGCTCCGTCGAGGCGCGCACGTGACGGGACGTCATCGCCAATGAGAATTTACGTGTCGTTTCATTGCTACCGACACCGACTTTTTCGCTGGATGGGCCATTTGATTCGTTCGCAGCGAAAAGAAAGGGGCAGCTCAAGGACATGTGCACTGTAAACACAAGTAAAGGGGCGCGTCGCAAGAAAAACACCGCTGGTCGTAGCGCAAAAGATAGACCGCAAGAAAGCGGGAATCACAGACCGCAGGCAAAACTCGTACGCTGTCATATAGGCTTCCGACGCGAAATCGAAAACAAAACATGCATTATCCATTTTGTTTCTCCGTTCGTTCGAAACCCTTTGTGGTTGTTTCACTTCTGATAATTTGCAACACTGTGTTTAGCAGGCAAAGAACAGCAACAAGACTCTATGGGTCGGTTTTTGCGAACTATTTGGTTAGTTTTAAATATTGGCAAATACCCAAGCGATAGCTTTTTAATACGGACAGTACATGATAGTAGCTGTGCAATAGCCGATTCGTATTCGAGACTTCGGATATGCGCCCAGCTCTATTATACAAATTTGCTCGAGTTGCTGTCAATAAATCATGATTGTTCTGCGCTTGTGTTGTGCATCTTCCGTAATCCACAGTGTCACGCCATTTTTTGATTTAATGAAATAACAAATTACCTATGTTTATGTTTTTCAATGCCTTCAAATGTTCGTTGCAGCGCGATTTCCTTCTTCGACCACTGCTCGTCACTGAACGATGGGCGCATGCCATTGATTTATGGTCTCCTTCCTACCTTTTCTCTCATTGCTCAGTGTATAATACGGACCAGATCGCGTTCAAACATTGAACTGGTACTGCATGACTGTGCTTCAGTTTTTTTTTAATCTTTTGTATGCAAAGGGACTCAAGCTCATATAAAGACTGCGGTTTATCAAATGACTAAGACAGAGCCAACACACACCGCTGAGAGGCAAGCAACCAAGCAACGCGCTTACAATCTGCACGCAGCTGTTTTGCCGAGAGACGCACTGCCCCCCCCCCCCCCCGAGTGCTCCATCTGGTGTATCCACATCACTAGAAACAGAGAGAAATTGTCTATTTAATGTCATGCAACACCTTCCTGCAACACTGTCTAGCTTTCTGGCGTTAAATGCGATAGGCATGAAGTTCGTTTCGAATCGGTGCGCTGCGTTGCTTTCCTGTTCGTTCCTACCAGTTTCGTATCGTTTCGTTTGGTTTCGTTCGTTCGTTAACTGGCTCGCTCACTCACTCGCTAGTTAATAACGGTACAGACAATGATTGTGAAAATGAAACATAAAAGTACTACAGATTCCAGGTAGTGTCTTTTTGAGCCCGTCGAACAGCCGAGAGAGATTTCATTTACCAGCTAATTAACGTGGGCGGTATATACATGTGTACGTACACCACCTATGTTTGAGAGATGTCTATGTATATAGCGGCTGTTCTAAGGCTAGCCAAGCCGTCCAACGAAAAAAGGAATACCACGGTGCAAAGAACAGTTTGAAGGCCTACAGTTTTCAGTCTCATACCTTTGACGACCGAATACAACAAATTTTATTATTGTACTTTTCACCTTGTGTTTTTTATTCTTCTTTTTTCGTCAAATAACGTGGCTACCGTTAGCAGGGGCACAAGATATATGGCACCTAAGCCTGCCAGGTAACATACTTGGCAGATATTTGAAGGGTGGCTCACGATAAGACATTCTATTTGCTTTTACTGGTACTGCAGAAAGTACAGTCGGGAGAGCAAGAAATCTGAAAAATGCGGCCTCAGAAAATAATTTCCAGGTTTTGTAGGAAAGCTCTGCAACATGAAATCGCCTAATGCATTACATTGGCGAAACGGGCGCACGTATGTACTACTATTTATTTCCGGCTAAATGCTTTGGCTGCGAAGAACAAAAAATTTCTTGTGGCACTACTGGTCTCATGGGTTTTTCTGGCAACTGCGCTTCGGAAACCACACACCAAAAGCAAACAGTATTTATGATCACGCCACGGCGCTTCAAACATCTGCCAACGCCATCCTTATGAAGACGAAGCCCAGTGCTTGTTTACTGCCTTAAGCCGACTAGGTGACAGATCGCGAAGAGGAGGGAGCATAGTGGGACCCTAGACGGAAAGTTGCTATAGTCATGCTGCACATTCTAAGACCACCTGGACACTTCAATAACTTTTGAAGGCTCACAATGCACGCTGTACTGTTAAGACGTTCATCGCATTTTTGGACTTTTCTTTTCCCCTTTATTTTCCCTTTATTTTTTGCTTTTTCACATTGCGTGGAGGTAGAGTGGACGAGTCCACTCCACCTTTGTCTGACACTCCGCCTGCATTTGGCAGAAGTTAATATTTTTCAACATTACAGGACAGATTGACACATCTTTATACGAGACTGTTTATCCGTAGAGTCCACGCACAGGGCATCAATTTATATACGGCTGACGCTTGCAGCTACATCTAGCTTACTAGCGCTTGTCACTTGCCGGCACTAAGAGTGGCATGACCGCGATTGAGCCTCCACATCCGCTCGTAAGCGATGCTCCGTTTGACGCTCCACCTGCGCTCTGCACATGCGCGCATGTGTTTCAGACTGTTCGCATTGGGGAAGAAGCAACGGTGTGTCGGCGAGCAGACGACTGTAAAAGTTTGGCCGACACAACGGACATGCAGCGCGCAGGTCGCTTTATTATTGACATACTCAAGAAGCTGAAGTACACAGATGAATTCGTTGACAAGGTAAGCCATTTACTGCAAAGCACTCTTGGTAAGCTTAACCTAGTCTCCTGTAACGACTACTTGGTCGTTCTTGAGGGCCGATCCCGAAGTTATGCAGTCTAAGAATTTGCGCCGATCCTGAAGGCAGGGCAGTCTAAAATTTGGGCCATTGCCATGGGTTGATGCCAGTGGGTATGCTCGATTGGGTATGTAGCACTCTTCAATGAACCTCTCTGACGCGGACTTGGTTCACTGGGTAATGTGGCCGTTCCCTTGGCTGTGTCCTTGGCCACTTTTTTGTCTTTTTGTTCATTCATTTTCTCCCTTAGAAAAGCGATGCTTCGCTATGAATGATGCATTCGTTGTTACAAACTCCTTAATCTTTCAATGTAGCTCGAATTAATCCTTTCGCTTAGTGTGTCCTTATTACCTCAGCCGCTTCCACAAACCATGCAGGTGAAGCCCGTGGCTTCGACGCGGGATGGCGAGGTGCAGTTCGAGCTTCGGCTAGAGAAGCAGCATTGTGACCTGCACGGCACTCTTCACAGTGGCATGGTATTCGCCCTCATGGACATGTACACGTGGGCAACCGCTTGCACGTTGTACGAACAAGATGCACCGTTCGTCAGCCTGAATTTGACAGCGAGGTATTTGGATTACACAGCAAGTGCAAGGGGCCGTTCACCTCGAACCTAATCTAGGAAGACTAAGCACAAGCGTTATAGCTGGTATTTAGGCTTTCTTACCCCATCTAAATGCTGTAGTCTTTCCGTCACACCCTAGTTAGAAGTTAACGTATGCTACATAACGACTTTCTGTCCAGCTGCATTATTAGATGTGCGTTTTCTTAGCGACTTTGAGGTATAAGAGCTAGGAACCGTTTTAAACGCACCTTTGTTTAATGCACAAAAACCAGAAAGCAAGCCATACTTTCGGGAGGCACAGGTGTCCACAATATTTCAATATGGACAACGGATGCGGCCACGGTTTGAGGAAAAAATGATTATCGCACTACATAGAGCTCTACAATTGCATCAGCTTGAGTGGCCGTTTCTGGTCTACTTGGGCATTCTCCCGCGTGGCCACAGTATTCACTATCTCCGTCTGTCTATTCCCCTTTCCGTTAGCCCCAGAGTAGGCTGTTGCCGGCAACATTGATCCCTTCAGGTATCATGTGGGAGTTTATTGACCAGTTGCCCTCACCCAAAAAGATGACGTTCTGGTGACGCCTGCGACAAGAAGGACGCACCACGTCCACCACCAACGTCTGTGAGTGGGGGCGCTGGCTAACACTCCCAGGGTTCTACTAGGACACATAAATACTCAAGAAAGCGGATGGGCAAACGGCGCCGCGGTAGCTCAATTGGTAGAGCATCGCACGCGAAATGCAAAGGTTGAGGGTTCGGTTCCCGCCTGCGGCAAGTTGATTTTTCATCCACTTTCATTTCCATTAATTTATAGTTTCTTTATTTCATTTATTGAGCACAAGTAATTTCCCCTATGTTATCCTTGGTATCAGTATCTGTTGGCTTCCTATGATATGACATAATTATAATTCTGGACACTTGTATCGCATGGTTTAATGCGGAGCCTGAATTGTTATGAGCACCATGTTTTCCCTCAGATATTTCCCCCACCTAAGCATGGGCGACTCTGTACATCCGAGAATGACTTAGGCAAGCGACGACAACACTCTCGAAGCAAGAAACAACCGCCTGTAAGAAGCGCGGTGCAGTGAAAGCTTGGCGACTCTGATAGGACGCTTGAAAGAGAGACTAATGCCCTCAGCAACATTGCAAGAAAACGAATCAAGGGCCGCGATATTCCTCCCAGGTTCCTCTCACCCGCAAGGATTGGTGACGTCATCCTCCTGGATTCCAGGATCACCCACGCAGGGAAGAAGGTCGTCTACGTCGAGATGGACATTTTTGACAAGGCCACGAAGCGGCTGCTTGTTGAAGGCACCCACACGATATTCACTTTATCGAAACGAGTGCTTAGCGCTCATTGAAAAAAAAAAAAGCTCTGCTATAAAGCAAAGCAGTCATGACTGTTCCCGTTCCCCAGGTGCTGTGATTGACCACTTTGCGCATTCATAGGCTTCTCTTTTTTGTTTGTTTGGTTTAATGTTATGCACCGTCACATAAATTTTCGTTCAATGCTAATTTGTATTAATTGAAATAATGCTATCCTGATTGTTGTTTGCTTTACTTGTATTACATGTGTTATTGAGTGGGGAGTGTCATTGGAGTTTTTGCGCTGTTATTCTCTAGTGCTAGCCTTCATGTATTCATAATTTTTGTTGTATGGTATGTATTGTTTTGCAAATTTCATCGTGCGGCTACCTTGTATTCATCGAATTAGTGCTGCTATGTTCATGCTTATGGAGATATTACTTTGTGAAAGTTTACCAGTTCTGTTGTAAACATGCTTGAAATGTTTCACGTCCTTCCTGGAAAGATGCCAATCGAATTTCCACCAAGGTATTTGAAGAAAAAAAAAAGAATTGCAAGTTCATTTATTTTATACGCGCCACTTCCGTACTACTGCATACTTGCGGAAATTACTGACAGTACAGCCTACACGAACATGTAATTTCTTTTACGGCAGCGCCATTAGAGGCAGCGTACATAAAGGAAATGTGCGCGACACATTTGTATTCGCAAATTGATGCTCGAAAACTTCCAACGTGAACTTTCCAACTTTGGAACCTTGGCCCCCATGGCAAAATAGCGAAATTTATGCAGCATTTTGCTCCTAGCTTGAAGTTCCCGTGGTGCTGCGAATTCTATTACGAGTGCCGATTTCGAGGCCTCTCGTCAAGAGCAGCTGGAGACAAAGAGAATTTAATGGTTAGAAATCACACCGGCGTGCTCCGTGCCGCAAGGCCTCGGTCGTGGAGGAGCCTTCAGTCCAGAACCTCATGTACCGTAGCCGTCCAGCGCACTCTCTTGACCAGGTCATATTGGTACAGCATTCGTGTTGTCCACTTGCAGTGCTTCTTCCTTCGCCTGTTTTCGATTCTTTTTTTACACACTTCAGGGCTTCGCGCAGCAGAGATTTTACGTCTGGGTATACAGAGTCGATGCTGAAACCAGCACCGGGCCTCCCAAAGGATTTGTATAGCCGTTCTCGAACCGCGCAGACAGGCGCAGCGAGATTCCACATAATCATTCTGCCTGGATGCCCTGCTCACGCTGTTTTGGGTGGCGTTAATTGTTCTGAACGCAAATGTATTTTACAGCTGATTGTGTCCATACCAGACATTTCCACAGTGTAGACAATTTCAGGATCTCTTATAAAGGGCATTTTCTCGAGAACTTGCAGGCTTTGATTCGGCTAAGGCTAAAGCTGTTAGTAAAGGGCCGCATGCAAGGTTTCTACTTATTAGTTTTCTAATATGTAGGTAGTAGGTATGACCTCCTTTCTGAGGGGACACAGCGAATAAGAATGAGCCGACACACACAAACACACTTGCGATACTGATTTTTATCATTCCCCCCCCCCCCCCCCCACGCCACCACATCGTAAAAAAAGAAAAAAAAAGAAAAGAAATCTTGCCTTACATCCATGACAGGAGTACAACCAGTATGACCAGTAATGAATTCGATTCGAGCGTACACAGATATGTTGCGATATTTACCTCACCTACCACTTCGTGTATCCTTCTAACCGGGTGTTTGAATCTGCACAGAATTTCAAATTCACGATACCAAGTATCACACTTGCAAGCCAGTCAGAAACGTGCACAGAAATGCATCATGGTTCCTTTACCGTTACATTACCGGTCGCTGTGCCACCAAGGGGATGCCGGAATATGGGCGTGATGGGCCAGTCCTGCACGTATCTCGGCCTAAAAGAGAGGCATAGTCGCCAAAATAAAGCTCGGTTAAGAAGCTCGTTGAAATAGGTGTATTGAAAGCTCTGTGAAAGTGATGTAGGTTGCCGAATATGAACTTTTCAAATACGAATTGGAAGCATCGAACATTCAAGTGCAGACGGATACATTTACAGCAGAAATATTCATACCGGTGTCATCATGTACGACCTATGTACTGACTTGTGCAAGCAAAGGAAAGCGCCAAACAAGTGTCACTGGTGGATCATTCACTCATTTTAAGAGGGGTGCAGCTGCACTCGAAGTGAGAGAGGGGAGATAATATAAATACTCTTATTTTTGCTCAGAAACACCCCATGCTCGTTTGTTCCAATCGGGTTTCTGGCCCCTAAATAATTCTGGGGATAAAACGTGTGAGGACGACCATGCTTCAGATATTTCTGTAATTTACTACGCTAAGCCTCAATATCCCGAAGTTTGGTTCTGGATATATTATGGAGAAAACAAGCACAATACCATTGTTAGAACGAGTGACTACTCTTCTTGGAGCCTTACTAGGTATGATTTTAAACTGCTAATTGCGCTGGGTGGAGTGTGAAATTATTACATGACATACATATAGTGTGGCAGTTATGTAGGTTTTTTTTTCTTTTTGGCATGGTGAATGAAGTTCATGCAAATTCATTCAAATAATCATTATTTTTACATTTAGCGTAAAACGTAATTACGACATGAAATGTTACTCGTGTATAGTATAATATCATTCTGAAACCTGAAGACGAACGGAATCACGGCAAGATCGCTACAGCTCGTAGAATTTCACAATGGCAAAATCACATTTATAGTATTATGCCGTCTAACCAGCACTGGTGCACCCAAAAACAATGGTGACATCTTTATTCACAAATGTTGCAACTGGAAGATCAGTTACAACACCCAAATCCGAAGTACAACATGTAAACGCGGCATATTTGTAGAACATTCAACCAACTTTATTACTTGTGTAATTCGGCCGCCTCATGTGCAAGGAGCGCCGTCGCTTGCTTCAACGCTTACCCTGCAGCCTTGTCACGTGCGACAGGGCAACGCAGTATAGCAAACTCGCAAGCGCGGATTGTACAAATGAACTTGACCGCGTAGACGGCAGGTCCGGACCGCGGCCGCTTCAAGAAATTGCATGGCGCATTTCGGGCTGCGTCTTTGAGCATCAGTACTGCGACCTGCGCGACACAATCCACTGCGGCATGGCATTAGGCCTGATTGGCCTCTACAGCTGGGCGACGATTTGCACGATCTACGATCAGGACACGCCTTTCGTCAGCCTGAACATCGACGCCAAGTATCCTGGATGGTTTATTTTCAGTGATCATCATCAATTACATTATGATCATCGTCGTCATCTATCGTATGTGCACCTCATTTCCATCTGATACGAGGAAGCTTTTCAACCTCACCCCGTTCTTGGATCCTTCGTCCTGCTCTACAGCGCCACACCTCTTTGATGTTGGCACCTGTGGAGCTCGGTAGCAAGCAGGCCCGGCCAGCTCGAGCACACCGAGGCAACTCGGATATGATCACAGTGACTGCCGGGAACGTACTATTTCCCTTAACTCTCGAACAAGATATATATATATATATATATATATATATATATATATATATATATATATATATATATATATATATATATATATATATATGAGATGGAGGACGCAAGCGTCCCTGGATTAAAATCACCTGAGGTTTATAAACAAATAAGTCTATGACTTTCGAGAAATAAATGTTCTTGGAAGGCAGCACTCGCCCTCATTCACGGTTCTGTCGCCCGTGTCCTCTTTCCGCACTGTGAAATTGCATCACGAACCAACAACTTACGTGAGTCACATACTTTGCTAGATCTCATTTGTAGTAGACCACCGGTTACCTGCCCAACTACGTCTATATATCTTAACATGAACTAGAATACCGGCTTCCGCCATTTATACTCCGATCCATGCCGTAGTTTTCTTGTATATTATCGTTACACCACAGCTTTATGCCTATCATTTTTCATTGCACCGCTTGTTGAGGTACTTATATAGCATCAGAGAGGCGCTGTATCTAAGCGAGTCTTAATAAAGCTTCCTCTTAAGAGGAAGCTTTAGCTTCGCTACTCCTATCTAAATACATGTAAAATGAGAATTCGTTTTTCTCTGCAACCACTGCACCAAACATGACCTTGTTTGTTGCAATGAAAATGAAAACTTTAATCGAGTGACCATCGTTTCGAATTTTTTATTTTGGTCGTAAATTTTTTTACTAAGGATTGGCGAAAATCGGAAATTTTCTTAAAACAAGACTATGAAGTTTGCAACCCCATAATTCAGCAATGAAAAATGATATAACTCTGTAAATCGCATCTAATAGCACATCCAAAGCGGACAACATGGATGTTACACATGAATCTCAAAAGAGTTAGTAATGTGTAAATAAAGCGTTTGCAGAACCCTTTTACACAACGTAAAAAAATCACGTAATATATAAATTTACACATCGAATTTATCCGCTTTGAATGATGTAATGGATGCCGTTTGCAGAACCGCGATATCTATTGTTGACGGAGAGCTAATTATTTGTAAGCTTTGTGCTTCTATGTTTTTCGAACTTTGGAATCTTTGAAATGCCTTTCAACAAAATTCAGACCCAAAATCGAAATTCCGCTTCCAACAGTCAGTAGAATTTAACTTTCCATCTCAAATGCAACAAAGGTCATTGAAATCGATCCAATGGCTATCTCGGAAAACCGTTTTTGCGTTTTACATGTATTTGAATGGGCCGCGTCGGAGTTGGGCCCGAGCTAAAGGTTCCTCTAAGTGGCTTTCTTCGATGGTCAGGAAAACTCACCGTGCAGTCCAGAAAGTCACGTGAGCTCGCCTCGCGCAGACATGCGCTCATGCCACTGCTCGCTCGTCCATCGTCGTTTTTATGTAGTGTTTTGTTTAGTTTTTCTTTTGTTTTTCTATGGCTTTTTGCGTTTCTTCGTTTTCTGATTCGTTTTGTCACCCTCACCCATGCATAGGCCACTGAGCCACACTTTTCATTAAAGTTCATTCTCCCTCTTCTTCTTCCATGGCTGGCGCCGATGCCACTCCTCATGGATCCCCCCTCCCCCCCCCTCCCCAAAAAAGACAAGGTAAAATTACTTAGGATTCAGTCAATTCAGGCGTTCGAACCCCCTACCTTCGGTGGGAGTCGAAACCTCTAGCTTATGTGAAAGTCGAACCCATGGAGTTAAAATTAAGGCCCTCGAACCGACGAACTTTGATGAAAGCCGCACCCTCGACCTCTGGTGGGAGTAGAGCCCATTACAGCATTATGGTAAAATTAATTATGGCACAGGTAATTAAGGCAGCGTCAATGAAGGCACTTGAACGTACGACCTTTTGTGGGAGAAAACAGCTAATAGGAAGGAACAACGCATTAAAATGAGAATGTCAAGTGATTTAATCAATGTCTCTTAAGTGCGCAGGCTTTCGCCTTTACCCTTCTTGGCCTATACTAAAGTGACTGCCAACTTTTCTTTTATGAAGTCTCTTCCACGCTCCATACACGTGACAATTGTCCCGTCACAGAAACTGAACCGTTTCACCCTTGGTCATTGCCAATAACAGCCCGAGTGACTTTTCAAGCGCTGTTTCGTTTTCACGTGCTGCCCTGTTGTCGCGCAGTATAGCAATGCTTTCAAAACATCACTACTGCGTAACAAACTACACATTGTGAGGTACCTCACCACATTCCTTGTGGAACGATCCTTTTTGTAACTCAAATTCTTCTATCGTGATTCCTACCGCCAGCCCTGAGTATTTAACAGGGCGGTTTCTGCAATTCCTGCATTTTATTTCTTGTTTTATTCTCTGATTGCATGCCGCATTCACATAAGAGAGATACATAAAGTAAATTACCATGTAGAGTACCATCTAAAGTAAAACCTGTGGATGGATGTGCTGTAAATGCGTGAGTCAGTCGTCCTGATCGCATTGTGCAAACCGCAGAAATGTCGATTCTCTTAACTTAGAAACACGTTTGCTCGCCTTCAACGCAACGCTTGTGATGTGTCTACTTTGGGGATGCACTGCAGCAGGCAATTTGCCGGAAGCATGCGGAAATACTCAAGCTTCGAGAAAATTTTTATCGCAAACGAGTCCCACCAGCGCGCGAAGCTCGTTACGCTTGCCTCATTTAACAGTGCAGTCCATCTTGTCAGACGCAGTCGCCGACCAATTTTTCGGGGACCCCTTTGGAATCTCCATTATGTGGCTTTTTCCCGCCGGCTCCACTGCCATGCACGCCGAAGAAGGAATGTTGAGTGGCAATTGAAATTTCAGACGTGGTACCCTTTCCATTTTCCCCCTTTTCTTTTAACCCAAGTTCTTGACGTCAAGAAGATCACTTTCATGAAACCAGCTGCCATCCTCCTAACTACCTTTCCTTCGACTTTAGCAACGCGGTCTCATTTTCTTTTTCTCTCTTTTTCCTTCCTTCGTTTGCGCTGTTTTCGACGTACTCCTCTGACCCCTTTGAGGCAATATGTCCGTGGTCACTAATTGTTTGCATGGTGTGATAGAATCGGAAGCTAAAGCATAAGTTCCTTCACTGCCTTTATTCTCCTGGCGACTCGGAGCCCACTGCAGGGGAACTTACAATGTAGGGTTTTTTTGAACATATTTGTTGAGTGCAGTGCTAGATCGGCTGAAAGAAATTCAAAAGAAACAGACTCGTCTTACTATGCACATCAAAAACAAAGGACGCTGCAGTAATATGCCAGGCACAAACACTTGCGCTATCCAATGATGCAGTCCGACGCCATTGATAAGATACTGGATCCACTGGCATGCCAGGTACCTGGCAAATATGGCAAGTCATTCCATACTTACGAGACATGCCCCATAGTACTCTCTTCTCTGGAGTTTCTCGTTAGGTCAAGCATCTCACCCTACCCTCCCTACACATGGGAAAGTCGGACAGCTACACCCCAGGAGCTACGCCATGCACTATGGCCAGTGCTGGTGGCCTACATAATACAGGTCAACAGATACTGACAAGGCACGGTGCACTCAGCCATGGGACTCAGCTCGACGCCGACAGCGATGACACGCGCTAAGAATTGTTCAGAAATTACATTTGCCACTCTTCTTGTGATTCTTTTGACTTGTTCTTGTAAGTTGTTTATCGCTTAAAGGGAAACACCATAGCAATACGACGATGACAAAGTGAGGCACAACACGCGGCATTGTAAAGAAAGGTCATGTATGTCCTAATGCCTCTCGTTTCTTCTTCGTATTCCCAAGCTGTTCCACTGCTTGTTTGTTTGTTTGTTTGTTTGTTTGTTTGTTTGTTTGTTTGTTTGTTGCTTGCTTGCTCGTGGAGCGGTGGTGAAATGGTACAGCTCCCCCTTCGTTTTAGAATTGTGGAGCCGCTGGAAACGCACCAGTATTTTTTTAATGCGTACAGATGATATTATGGGAACAAAGAAAAACTGCGCAAAAAAGGACAAGACAGAGAAAGAACCACACAGGTGTGGTTCTTTCTCTGTCTTGTCCTTTTTTTGCGCAGTTTTTCTTTGTTCCCATAATGTCATACCAACTAGCCCCTCACCGTACGCTTCTAGGCGTACAGATGAACCAAAACTTGGCGTTCGGTTGTTCATACGGGTTCTCATATCGAAAGGGGGCCTTCTGGAGATTTTGGAAAGTCTCTGAGCGCCCCGTCTCACACCACAGCATCGACGAAGTAGTCGAGCATCCGCCGCTGCGGTGGAGCGGCCGACAAGCTATGCCGCCGGTTATCTAAAGGCAAAAATACGCAAAAGCAGGCTCCCGTCAAGGTGTTCGGCGACTACGGAAGTTCCAGACGCTTGCTAGCTAGCACACGCACCTATGCGGATGTTGACGGCATGGGGCAGCTTGGCTTGGCCGGCTGGGTACATCACAGCCGGCTATCCTAAGGTTCAGTTGAGAGTACTGAGGTATGACAAAGTTCAAGGTATGCCCCTCTCCCGAAATAACACGTCTTACACGAAGCCCACACAAAGAGAAAGCGTGTCAACACCCCTTGTTTTTCCCGTCAATTTCTATGCCTTTTTTTTTAAGAGCGGCAGGCAGCTCGTTTCTTTCCTTTTTTTCTTATCTTGTTAGTTTTGTACATATTCAAATCAAAAAGCAGCAACAATAACAAAAATCTAATTAATCATGGTACCGTTAATGTGGGCGGTTCCCTAAGTCGAAGCGAGAATCTCCCATGCCCCCCCCCCAATAGAGAGAGAGAGAGAGAGAGAGAGAGAGAAGCGGACGTAAACTAGGCTGAGCCTGGTTCACTACTCTGCACTGGAGAATGGGGACAGAACAGTGATACATGACAAAAAAAATGGCTGTGGCTTAGGTAAGGTTAAGCCCAGGATGCGAAGCATACTAGCCTTTATTTTAGTTGTTGAACCACTGTTTAGCCTGGTGAACTGCTGTTGCTTGGCTATATTTGGTTAGGCTAGACGAAGAAACAACTCATGCATTACTGCTTCGCCTTCAAGAGTGGAACGCGACAGCGTTCCCGTCGACCCGCCAAGGGGTGTAAGACAATGGGCTACAGGGCAGCGACTACGCGCCCCGCATTGGACGCGGTGAGCGTCGAGCAAAGCAGCGTTCGGCGCGGCAACGAAATGTGCGCCTGAGCAAGAGACGCACGCCTTAGAAACAGCTCGTTTCTAAGGCAACACCGCATTCACTAGAGGCGCTTTTGTACCGCTTTGAAGCATCGTACTCGTGGCTCAGTGGTAGCGTCTCCGTCCCACACTCCGGAGACCCTGGTTCGATTCCCACCCAGCCCGTCTTGCAAGAGTTGAGCCAAAGCCACTTCTCCTCTGTCGTGACGTCACGGTGTCACGTGGTTTCAAGGCGACACCGCCGCGCCTGAGGAGCTGGGTTGAGCTCTCGTAATATGCTTCGCATAAAAATGGAGGACGCTTAAGCTTCGCCTTTCATAGCGGGACGCGATAGCTTTCGAAGATCCCTGAGTGCTTCTCACGCTTCCCGGCAACTGCAGCTTATGTAACCGGGAAGCGCTGGCAGCGAACGCTATGTACGAAGGCGAGCTCTCTGGTAGAAATGCGGCCCCTTGCGTGGCGATGCGGCGGAGCCAAGCGCCGTCTTGACATGTAATTAACCGGACGCGCCAATTTATGGCCTTTGAGATTTGCGCGTATAAATCTGGGAGGCCATGGCCGCTTAACGAATGGTAGAAACACTTGAAAAGGGGCATCTCGTTTTTCTTAGTTTTCGCGTAACGGAATTACGTTTTCTCGTGTATTCTCATTACAAACAGACGCTATCGTGCCTGTAGGTTTTGTGTAAGTCGTACTTTACGATTTTTCCACGTATTTTACTTTGAGAAATTCAGTTAGTTCAGTCATTTCCTTGCGCCACATGGACGGCCTACTTGGTTGGCTATGCGTGGTTCGAAATTATTGCTTGCCAAAGCGACGTCTAGCGCTGGACGCGGGACGCCGACGCCAGTTTTTTTGCGACGCGGAGCCCTTAACGCTATCGAGTTAAAATTGGCCCGAGCACCAGCTTTTCCTGAAATCGCTCCTCAGGTCCGCAATAAAGGGTTTGTGTAGGTATCGTTTCCAAATCAGCGCGCCTCTGGAGAATGCCACGCCGACAAATAAATCACTTCGTGTGCATCGTTCACTTCTTGCAGCAAAATTACGCGCTCTGTTCAGAAATCACTAGTCCATCAAACAGATAGGTCCGCTTCACAGACTGCAGAGCTTTACGTCAGTGACCGCTGAGCCTGTCGACATACAGCCGGCTTGTAACTACACCGTAGGAAAGATGTAGTTAGGGCGCTGCCAGTGTTACCAGAGTATTACGCATTCGGAATATCCTCTATTTAGCGCCACAGCGGCACTGCTATCAAACACGGTGCAAACGAAGAATGAAGCGTTGTAATAGCCGTTCTAGTCGTAAATATAACCCGTCGTCTTTCCTTCTGGTGAGTTTCTGTCGCTAGATATACACGTATTTTCCACAAGTGGTCGCAAGTGGAGCAGTGGCAAATGGTGTCAAATAGTCGCCACCACTAGGCGTTGGTGAGCTTTTTATCACTCTCACATATATTGTTGCTCTGAAGTTATAGAGGCTGCTCTTTCTTAGGACATCGCTGCCAGGTGCCACGTGGGTACAGTCACTGGGAATTCCACTCAATCACCGGGTCGTTTTTGTCGTTTAGTTCGCCGGCCTCAATGCACTGTTGCTTGAGAGCAGGAGTGCCTTGAGGCTAGTGAACTAAACGACAAAAACGATGCAGCAGTGTCTGGAATTGAATGAAGCTTCTTCTCGGCTGAATTCAGACCGATTTGCCGTACCTGGGATTTGAGTATCCTTTATTGACTTCTAGAAAAAAAAAAGGTCCGCTAGGTAACTTGTAAAAGCCGTATGAACATGAACGTGGTATCAAAGGATACCTTTCCATGTTGAGAACACGGGGCAATGACGAAGAACTGAGGATATCATAAAAGGAAGCATGATTAGCCAGAAACTGTTTGGGATGTGAATGCTTGTTTAGCTGTCGCCCTCTGCCGCGCCACCGCCAACTGTCTTCTCATTTAACTGCCGCACCCTGCACCAGATGGCGCGAAGTCTCATCGGTCAGGATGGAGGAGAGCTAGGCCGGAAAAGCAGGGAGAACGGAGAGCTCTCGCCTAAGCTCTCGGGTGGGTGTTTTGAAGAATAACTCGGCGCTAATGTGCTCTATGCCTTCCCAGTAGCCTGAATGAGCAATAAGAAAACCGAGGCGATGGGTGAATTCTGGAGGAAAATGGTAAGGGTCAACGCTCCAAATGAAAGAATCAATCAAATTTCGACGTTTAACAAGAGAAGGTCGACGTGATTTGCATTACACACGATACGAATAAAAGAGAAAATGCTCGAATGACGAACGTGAAAAAGGAGAGTAATAGAAAAAATCGGAGATATTTATATCAGCCTTTAATAAACGAATAATTTCAACCAACGTGTATGTCGAACGTGTCTTCTGTAGCATCGACACTTGGCTGACGCTTTCTTTTTTCTTTCCAAACATTGCGACCTTCTTTCCAACTCCGACAAAGAATCCAAGGAACCGACAAGCAGAGCGCTATAAACCATCAACACGCATTTCATATGTATATTCTCAAGCGAAGTACAAGAGCGCGCAAAAGTAGCACGAAGAAGTAGGCGAGTAGCACGAACGAAACCAGCCGACTAAGCTATATAGAGAGGCCGCATTCAAGACCTCCAGATTATTGTGACTGATCGCCAGCATTTCTGCTTTCTTAACCCGTTGGAAGGCCGTGGCTTCGGTACTAAAATAAAATACTGATATGCAGCACTAGAGCGTCATTACTATGTTTCCATCATGCATGTAATTTTGCGTTCGCGCAACACGCTTTGAAACAATGAAATAATCTGTTGAGACTAACATGTTTACGGTAGACACATTCGATTTTTGAATGAGACATATTAAACTGAACAACTGATTTATTAAAAAAATAAGGATGACTTGACGCTTTCGCAGGACTTCTAGGACAAGCACAAGGGGGCGAAGACGCTTCTGCAACCGCTTGCAAGCGATTGTTCCATGCACTCTACGGATTTATAAGGCCACTTAATTTAGTGATAGCCAGCCACCTTCAGATGATGGAAGTTTTCTTTGTCTAGTGCTTCGGGCTTTCGCAAAGCTACGACTCAAGAATGTCTAGCTACGCTGATATCTGTTGTAGATACGTAATATGTGCCTGAGGATAGGGCATTGGCAAAGCGTCAAGTTCCATCCACGCTGGAAAAACACAGGTTTAGTTCTAGTAATGTAAGGAGGACTAATTGGTGAAACATTCTAACTGCAACCGCTGCTTGAAATCTTAAGGGCATGATAGTAGCAAAAAATCATGCAACGGCAATCGCAAACTCACAAACATTTTTTTTTTTTGCTGCAGGGGCATGCGCGTTTTGTACGTAGCTATATAAAAATAGTGTAACGCGAGAAAAACCCGAATAACGAAAGAAATATATAGATGTAAACTACACTGTCGACTTGTATCGTCCAGTTTTGTACTTAAGACCTTTGCAACTATTTTTAGACACACTGCATTCAAAAATAGTATTTTTTTTTCCTCAGTCATAGCCATAGGTGGTGAGTTCTCATTTTCCCACGGAGGGGAGGGGGGAAGCTGGGGCCCGACCGGCTGTTCAAACCCTATTTATATACATATCTTGCATATGAAGAACCTCCGTGCGACCTCGAAGAATTGATCCCTGAAGTGACGGCGTTATATGAGTGTATTGTCACGTAGTAGTGACGGCCAAGAAGGCAGGAAAACTATGATTAACGAAACTAGCATTTCATTGGGCCAACTTGTGCCCTCAAAAGCAGGCTACACTCAAAGTACAACGACAGCGGCGAACACAGTCGGCGATTGGCGAAAACCTGATCTGCCAGTTAAGTGCGTCGGCTTTTATGCGCGAGCCAGCCAAGCTTCCAGAAAAATTGCCGGTGCCCGCGTGTCCTCCAGAAGGTTCTACATCATTCGCATCGCGCATACATGTCATCAGATTACACAAGATTCGGTGACCACAGACAGCGACTAGAACCATCGATAACATTCCAGCAACTTTCGATAGATGCAGGCGCGTCCCAAGCTGAGCGATAACATATATTAGGCCGTGAAAAGCGATCACCCTAAATAGATAAGTAATTCCTCTTGTCAGTTGCCCCTCTCAAACAGCATCGTCCCGATGCTACAAACATAGCAGGAGAGTGAAACACAAAATGGCACTTATCAAAGAAACAAAGTCATCAAGTCATATACAAGATCTCCTAGTAGGAGAAAGTTCAAATTCACATCCTGAATCCTCTCCGTAAAGTAATCTTCCTTCGTGTAATTGTCGTATACTCGGCTATCACTAATACTGCTTCGCTTTTCCGGCGAAACTGCAGCCCACCCCCCTCTCTCTTTTTCTTTCTTTTTCTATGAGTCCAAGTATAAGCGCTGCTGCGCATGAGTGTTGTTGATTTTGATTTCGAGTGAGTCCGGCTGGGCCTCATTTCGGCTACTGAGTGAATTATACAGTGTTCCCCAACTATCATGCACCAAGACTTAAAGAAAGAGGAGTTCCGTTATTCGAAGAAAACGTAGTGCATATTGTTTCCAGTGCAGTGGAGTAGGCGCCAGTAATTCTTTCGTTATTGAAATTTAATTGGGTAATTGCAATTAAATATGTAACTCGAGAAGTACTGTCCTGATTTTCAAAGTGTCAATCAGGCATTTGTAGGCACCCTGAAATGACATCTAGCTGCGGTGTTTCCAGCGATGTACTAATTGCGTACAATTTCTTCCGACTACATAGCTATTATCTCAAATGTTTAGTTCCGCATTCTGACAGAAGTCCTTGCCGTATCGGATACAGTACGCTCTCAAGCCGGTACAAGCGTCAGTACAAGTGCACAACTGAATGGATTTTTATTCTGCGTTTCTAACGCAAATGAGCAAGAAGTTAGAAATGTCACACGGGAAATTGCGATCGCGATCCAACCGATCGCACTACCATTGAAATCGATCTGAAGAAATAGGTGATCCTCTCCCCCATTCACGCGTTATTTTTGCCCTAAGACGCTGCGTAGCGACCTTCTGAAATAATATTTCTGTTCGCGGCGCCGGCTTACCACACATCTTTTAACACCTACGTTATGAGAGTCAAGTAAAATTAAAATAGGCTTATCTCATGAGCAAGTTACGAGCGCGCATAGACTGTTGAACATCCGTTGAGAGCAGGCTATCGCCTGTCCATGCGCATACGTGGTACCCTCACACAGGACAAGTTCTTCGGTGCGTGCAGTGTTGTAGATGAAGTGAAACCCATTCAGCAAAAGTATCCCCGCGCTATGACGCCACATGACGAGCACTCAAGAGTGCACCACCCAGCGACAAATCCGGATTTATGCCACTTCGAACATGCCCGAGACTCAAACAGCGTAAACATCCATCGCTTCTGTTCTTCCTTGGAGCCTTGCTAAATATTTTTGGATGTGAAAGTGAGGCTAAACTGGTAAAGCATGACTCGGGGCTACATGTGTGAAAGGTTTTTGTCATTCAGAGTGCTTTTTACAGCGAAGCTGTTAGCCCACACTTGGTCGGCATTTTTTGTGTCCTTGTCCGTTACCGAAAATATGGGCCGATTGCGGCGGCAGTGCCGGGCCACAAGCGATGCCCCGTACACCCCTAAGGCAGAGGCTTCAGCAAAGTGAAGCACACGGTGCATACATTCTTTGGAAGCATGGATGCAACATATAAAACAGCGTGCCTTTCAATAAAGAACAAACGCAAAACAAGCATCCGAGCGACATAATTGATAAGGTGCTAATTAATAAGGGGCCTAATTGATATGTGATAAGGTAGTAACAATGCGAAGCACGTAGCGCTCCCCGCATACGTTTCCCGACAGCGATTACTGCTGCGCAAGCTGCGGTGGCGATGGCAGCTTGTGACGTGGGAAGCGACGTCCCTGGTCTTGCATATGTGGAATAACCAGACTAGCACCTGGTTTCAGGGTTGTTGCAGCAACGCAACGGGCGGCGGCGTGCTGGAATAATTACCATCACTCTATAGCAGTAAATAGCAGAAGCTTGATGTGGGTGAGTTGGTTATGCATACTTGATGAAATGAGCGCTACGAAGAGATAGGGAGGTCGTGATGTCACTATGGGCCATTCTTGGTTGCATCTATTTAAAGTTCTGTTTCTTCAAAAAACATTTAGTTGGCAGTAGCGCCTTGTATGCCGTACATGTTCTTTCGTCCGCGTCTTCGTAGCGCTCATTTCATCAAGTATAGCAGTAAAGCACTGCATAGCCCCACAGAGGTTGTAGTGGTTGTATTAAACAGCTTCGCTGGACATCCGCTTTCGCAGGGCCAGGATGGCGAGCCAATTTCTTTTATTTACTTTAGGACACTGGAGATGTGTGCAAGGCGTACTAATGTATTCATGAGTTTGCAAATGATTGATTGCGATCTTTTGCCTGTTTTTGCGAGAGTGGTACATATGTGCCTTTTGTAAAATGTTGTTTATATAAACGGAATCGTATTTATTAAGACCATTGCTCCATTGGTTACTGAAGTGCAGCGTCCTGTGCATTCCATTTAATTTCCAGCTTCAAAACATTCAATTATGGGGTTTTACGTGCTAAAACCACTATGTCATGAGGCACGCCATAGTGGGGGAATCCGGAAATTTGGACCACCTGGGGTTCCTTAACATGCACCTAAATCAAAGTACACGGGTGTTTTCGCATTTAGCCCTCATAGAAATTCGGCCGCCGCGGCCGGGAAATTTCCACGTTTAGATACTTTTCTAATAATGAGGCTTACCCATTCATTTCTCGTGTACTAGAGTGCTATGATTATTTTAGTTATGTATATCGTTACTCAGTCTCATCGTACTCTGCGTTACAGTGATGCTCACTTGTTACGCAGATTTGCTTGTTTGATTATTCTTTAGGATCATTCACTAGATTGTTTTTTAGTTTTATGGTTATTTTAACTCTCTCCCCATTACTATATTTCGTCTACCATAGAGGCAATATCTTAAGGCTTAGCATGTTCCCGTGGTTTCGTTTTGTCATAGAATTGATTTTTGATGGTATGCATTGTGGTCTGCTAGTTCATTTCCTGGCATACCACAGTGACCTGGCACCCAGCATATTACAATGGCTGTCTTTGACCAGTGAATATACTTTAGAACACTTATTTAAAAAAATTCATCGAGTGTAGTTATTCCTTTTTATGTTCTTTTCAAGCATCTATGTTATTGGTAACATAGCTTGCAGGCAGACGCCATGTGATTTATTCTCGCATTTTCATTATGCTTCTTGCAGTTGCTGTAATATCAATTTCTAGATAACTCTAGTCTGTTCATGTGATAGCCTGTCCTCTTTAGTGCAAAATAAGAAACTTCAGCGCACTTCGCGTTCGTGCTGTTCATGTATGCGTACTTACGAATTTCGTTTATGCATGTTCTAGCCATTGTTTATCAATTGCTAGTTCATTAAGAGTTATTTCTGGTAGTTTTATTCAGTCTTGATGTGCTTTTATTTGGACGTACTTTGAAGTTCTCATATATTTTGCTCAAACCTTGCATCAGTGTTATTTTTGCAATAAAGTGTTGCTTTGTGATATGCTCATTTCATGCGCCCCTGGCAGAAAATTCCTAGCCTGGCCGTTTGTCAAGACGCGCCCATTTCTTCGCGGGATGTCAGTCCTATTTTGTTTGTAAACATCGTTGCTGCATACCAAAAGTGGCATTGGGAATTCATTTTCGTGCACATGTGCCTTTTCACGTGACTTGGGCGAGGATGCGTCCGCCTCTATAGGCAACAGTGCTTGGAACTGTACCAGGAGCTCAGTAGCACTAGACACCGACGCTTCGACTCATTTGGAAACCGCGAAAACGAGCTGCAGATTATCCTAAACAGTTCAAGACTACTTCTAGACCAGCTTTTAGATAACATCTTAAAAGGGTTTAGAAATCATATATGAACAACTCTGGCAAAGGGATTATTTGTGCCATTCCCAATCCTATTGCAGGACCAGCTTTTCGAATACGTTTTTAAGAGCTGTTCTAGGTCGTCTGAAAAAAGCAATTAAGCCGGACATTAGCAGGCAGATACGACGTTTTACCAACGAAGTTGTCTTGCTCGTGCCTTCTTTAAACGCTTTCATTCGTCTCTGATACACGATAGAAAAACGTTAAGTATCTATTTTGTGCTACCTGGGTAATGGCCCTGCAAAACATGTTTTCAGGATGAACCCGTGAATGTCGTCGCGAAGACATACCGAGGGCGTCGTAAAAACTGAGGATGTTTGTGCCATTTGAGGACGTCCTGAGGACATTGAGTGTTGTCTGGGAAATTTATTTTTATTTATTTATTTAACATACTGCTAGTCCCACTGGGACTGTTACAGGAGTGGATTTATCAGCAAGACACAGGAATACAGTATACAGTACAGTACATAATACGCCAGTTACACATCAAGCGGGCAACAATACAAACAGTATACAGTACAGTACCGTAATATACCAGTTACACACCGAGTAGGCAACAACACAAAATCAATACAGTCTGAACATGATCATCAGGTCTGGATTGTTGATAAGACTGACGAGGCTTCGAGCTCAGCTAACTTTTCCAAGGAATCCTGCGCAGTTATAGATTTGTCTAGGCTGTTCCATTCTCTTATGGCTCGAGGGAACAAGGAAAAATAATATGTGTTGTTAGCACAAGAGTATTCATTAATCGTAAAGTCATGCTTGTGACGTGTTTCTCTAGAACGATTAAAACTAGTGTAAGTAGCAGGATCCATGTTAAATGCGTTATGAAATAATTGATAAAGAAACTTGAGTCTATTCAGCGTGAAGCGGCTTGATAAGGTGTCTAGGCTTGGGTAGGAAAGCAGCTCTGTGGGCGAATCAGTGCGCCGGTATCTATGGTAGATAAAACGAACAGCTTTTCGTTGAACTGATTCGAGCATGTGTACATCTTTTTGCATATATGGAAACCAGACGACGTTTGCATATTCTAAGATTGGACGGATAAGGACTTTATATGCGAGTAACTTGGTATCTGAAGTCGCAAAGCGCAAGGTGCGCTTAAGGAAGTATAAACTGTTCATTGCTTTTTTGGTAATGTTTTGTACTTGGGTTTTAGAGCTGAGATTATCAGAAATAATCACACCAAGGTATTTCTTTTCAGTTACTGTTCTGAGAACGCCGTTGCCAGTACCGTAAGAGAAATTAAGTTTTGTTTTCTTATTTGTGACAGACATCACTACAGTTTTTTCCATATTGATTGCCATTTGCCATGTATTGCACCACTTTATGACGTTGCCCAAAGCTGTGTTTAACCTTATTTGGTCTGCATGAGTGTTTATTTTTTGGTATAGCACGCAGTCATCCGCAAAGAGGCGCACCTTCACATCAACGTGGTATGTTATGTCGTTTATGTATAAAATGAATAAAAAGGGTGCTAGCACAGAGCCCTGCGGCACGCCAGAAATGACCGGAACGATATCAGAAGCATGGTCATTGTATTGCACATATTGTCGGCGTTCCGATAAGTAGCTGGCTATCCACCTTGTAACGGGACCATCGCCTAGTATTTTGTTTAGTTTGAAATTCAGTTTAGCATGTGCCACGCGATCAAAAGCCTTTGAGTAATCAAGGAAAATTATATCAGTTTGGCTTTGATGATTGATTCCCTCTGCGAGGTCATGAAAGATTTCTGCCAGTTGGGTAACAGTGGACAACCCTGCTCTGAAGCCATGCTGGTTTTGGTGAATGATGTTTTTTGTCTCAGTATGTTCTTTAAGAAATTTTAATAAGATGTGCTCAAGAATTTTACAACAGGTACATGTGAAGGATATAGGCCGGTAATTGGACGGGGACGTTACGTCGCCTGATTTGTGAATGGGCACAATTTTTGCTACCTTCCATTCAGCGGGCACACAGCTGTCCTGAAGTGACTTAGAAAATATGAGGTAGAGATATTCACTGATTGGTTCGGCATAGCGCCTAAGAAAGCAGTTTGGAATTCCGTCAGGACCACAACTCTTTCTTTCATGACCGGAGCGCCAGAAGGTTGTGGAGACTCATTACTATAGCACGATAATGGTCCTAAAACACCGTTATCGGCGGTGAATATCGACTGGAAGTAACTGTTAAATGAGTCAGCTTGCTGCTTTCCACGTGTAGGCGAACTTGCAGTAACATTCTTTCTGTTTAAATGCCTCCAGAATTTGGCCGGCGAATTTTTAATGAAGTTGTTAAGTGTAGTGCCACAAAATCGTTTCCTAGCTTCGAGTACTTTATGCTTTAATTGTTTTGTTAGCGAAATTATGTTTACCTTTAGTTCTAAGTTTGGTCGTTGCCTATTTCGTTGCCTTAACCTATTAATTTTTCGTTTCCTGTGGATTATTTCTCGAGTAATCCACGGATTGTGCTTGCATGTTGCCTTCTTTCTCAAAGGAATAAAATTTGTGATGCAATGCATCACGTGCTCTTTAAATTGTACCCACAATGCGTCAACAGTTATGATACTCTGAACATACAAATCATAAAAATCATTAAATTCATGAATAAGATACGTCATAACAGCCGTGTCGTTCTCTCTGTTAAATGCGCGCACATATTTCGTCGGACCGCGCTGGCGACCCAAGTTTGGCAAGAACAGCGTACACAGTACCGTTTCATGGCCAGAAATTCCTTTTGACATTTCAACTTTACAGTCACCTATTCTGAGGTAAGTCTAGTATAGAAGTGGATGATCCTCGCGCACGAGTAGGCTCTCGAACAATTTGTACAAGTTCTAAAGTGAATAGGATACGATACATGGCATTACTTGTTGCATCAGTTGAGCTCAAAGTATCCCAGTTAACTAGCGGATAATTAAAGTCGCCAGCTAATATGATAATAGAGCCATAGACACATTTATACATGTAATCAAACAGAAGATCCAAATACACAGTTTCAGCATTTGGTGGCCTGTAGACCGCGCCCACATTAACAGATTTACATTTCAAGTGAACTTTGCACCAAACGGCTTCTACACCAGGAATGTCAGGCATTTGAGTAAAGGGTAGATCACGTTTTAAGACCAAGGCCACTCCCCCACCCCTAGATTCCCTGTCTTTGCGAATGATGACATAGCCTGGGGTAACGATTTCATGATCTTGAACGCCAGAGTGTAGCCAATTGATCACAACAATATCTGGATTAAAGGCGAGAAGGGTAGCTTCCAAGTGGTCAATCTTATTTAGAAGGCTGCGCGCGTTTATATTTAATAGGGTTATCGGTAGCTGCGTGTTTTTTTGATGGATTGCTCGCATTTCCGTTTTTTTCTATTTTCTTCTCACTTTTTATTTCGACCAAGTCGTTTATTTCTTCATCCCATTTGAAAAGCTGGCCATTGATGCTTACTTTGTCGTGCACTAAGAAGACCTTCTCCTTTCTGCCACGGTTTGTTTTAGTTGTGTCCCATAGTTTCTTTCTGATTTCCCTGAGAGGACGTGAAAAGTCTTCGCTGATAGAATATCCTGATTTTTTTAGTTTTGAGCAGCATTTCAAGATCTTCACCTTATCACGATAGTCCAAAAGTTTCAACATCACTGGCCTGTTTGTTGTTCTGTCACTTCGCATTTGCCCCAGACGATGAATCCTTTCAATGCCTTCGACTTCAATATGTAGTACATCCTGAAAGATGTTTCTAGTTACAGACCCACGGAGACTTTCAGTGGATTCACTCACTTCTTCACTTCTTCATCCAACCCATAGATGATGAGGTTCGACCTACGACTTCTATTTTCCAGTTCGTCAACCTTTCTTGCCAGAAAGGACACATTCTCTTCAAGTGCAGCTATTTTTTCATTACTCTCAGCAACTTGTTTCTCAAGCATTCCGATCTTTTCCAATTTTTTGTCGATTGCATTAAGCTTTTGGTTAGCCACTGCTTTACCTTTCTTTATTTCTTGGATATCTTTCGCAATAGACTTCAGCTGTTCTGCAATGGTCACATCATCTGGGCCCGGTTTTGTTTCAACGTCCCCGCTAAGTAGTAGAAGAGCTTGAAAAAGAGCATGCATCGAGTACACAAGATCGATCAAGGGCCGTGGGCACGGCAGCAGGAGCAGACAGACGTTGTTACTACAGTAAACTTTTCGATAGCGTTTTCTTACCTGCAGAAGGTATAGAAACGGTTTGGTCTGCATAGTAGCACCGCTGCCGCGCCCACTGGTTGACGGCCTGTTGCAGCTTGTATTTATAGCATGGCAGTATGACGTCGACGATGATCCGCTTTCCGTTTCCGATGTTGATAGCGTGGCTCCTGATGGCACCGCAACGCTGATGTCAAGCAGGGCTTTATCATTCTGGCTCCCAGTTGTAGATCCGAAGATAGGCGGCAGCAGATCCAGCGTCGAAATGTTCGGTGTTGGTCCCGATGGCACAAGCAGCAAACTGAGCGAAACCTGCAGAAGGTATAGAAACGGTTTGGTCTGCATAGTAGCACCGCTGCCGCGCCCACTTGACACGCATGTCATGGTGTTCATGTCATCATTTTTCATTTATGTTCGTCATACACTGTTGTCACACTATGCCATTTGTGGCACATACCAAGTTAATGAAAACACCATGAGAGCACCAAGACGTAGCTCCCGGTTCATAATAGCTCGACGCGGATGGATAAGGCACTAAAGAGTGATAACGGCTAGTAATCATCGGAGCGTCATCAGTGCACCTGGCGCCGCCGTCCGCACCAGTTCGTGTCGCCGCAGCGCTGTTGTTTATACTGGTCGGATCAAGTTTCATAACATATATAATGACAGCGGGGTCCGTGCAGATGAGCAAGTGGCACAATGCTTCTTCTTCATCATCATCATCATCATCATCATCATCATCATCATCATCAGCAGCAGCAGCAGCAGCAGCAGCAGCAGCAGCAGCAGCAGCAGCAGCAGCAGCAGCAGCAGCATCCTTACTATGCCCACTGTATGGCAAAGGCCTCTCCCATACTTCTCCAACATCCCCGGTCATGTGCTAATTGTGGCCTTGTGCCTGCAAACTTCTTAATCCCATCCGCCCACCTAACTTTCTGCGGCCCCCGGCTACGCTTCCCTTCTCTTTCAATTGAGTCTGTGGCCCTTAATTACCATCGGTTATCTTCTCTCTTCATTACATGTCCTGCCCATGCCCACTTCTTTTTTTGATTTCAACTAAGATGTCATTAACTCACGTTTGTTCCCTCACCCAATCTGCTCTTTTCTAAACCCTTAACGTTACATCCATCTATCTTCATTCCATGTTTTCGTCGTCCTCAATTTAAATAGAAACTTCTTCGTGAGCCCCTACGTTTCCGCCCCGTAGGTGAGTACTGGAAAGACACAGCTATTATACACTTGTCTTTTAAGAGATAATGGCAACATGCTGATCATGATCTGAAAATGCCTGCCAAACGCACCCCAGCCCATTCTTATTCTTCTGATTAGTTCAGTCTCATGATCCGGATCCGCGGTCACTCACTGCCCTAAGTAAATGTTCTCCCTTACCACTTTCAGTCCCTCGCTACCTATTGTAATTTGCTGGTCTCTTCCGAGACTGTTAAACATTACTTTAGTTTTCTGCAGATTAATTTTTAGACCCACTCTTCTGCTTTGCCTCTCCAGGTCAGTGAGCATGCATTGCAATTGCTCCCCTGAGTTACTAAGCAAGGCAATATCATCAGCGAATCGCAAGTTACTAAGGTATTCTCCATTAACTTTTATCCAGCTTTCTTCCCAATCCAGGTCTCTGAATACCTCCTGTAAACACGTTGTGTTAAGCATAGGAGAGATGGTGTCTCCCTGCCTGACACCCTCCTTTATTGTGATTTTGTTGCTTTTGCTATGGAGGACTACGGTGGCTGTGGAGCCGCTATAGATATCTTTCAGTATTTTTACATGCAGGCTCGTCTACACCCTGATTCCGTGATGCTTGCATAACTACCGAGGTTTCGACTTAACCAAACGCTTTCTCGTAATAAATGAAAGCAACATATAAGGGTTGGTTATATAGCGCACATTTCTCTATCACCTAATTGATAGTGTGAACATGGTTTAGTGTTTACACAATGGTTATGCATACATAGATAATTCCCAGAGGAATTTCTGCCTGACTTTTGCTGCTTTCTGCATCCTGTATTACTCGGTATGAAAATAATGTCTACTAATAATTTTAGTATTATTATATATGCTCTGAATTTCTGTAGCCACACCTTTCTCGACGCTTGAAAGGTGGTTGGACACCATTCGGTGTTGGGCCCCTTCACTGAAAAGTGGTACTGAAGTCAAAATTTTTCGACTTCGGCAGGGCCTCAATGCACGAGGCATCCTTCTATGCTTCTACGACACAGCAGCACAAGCTAACGATTACGTTTACTTCTGGTTCTACGAGTTCCAAGACGGTCTGCCAGAAGTCTATCACTCAGGTCTCGTTGCCACACATACTGAGGCAGAATTCGGAAGAATATTGTCCTATGAATCTCGAGGGCATCTGACAGCTTGTGAACTGTAATGGTGCGGTTTTGCTGCAGGATTTCAATCATACGAGCCATGTTTCCTTCATTCGTTCACGGTGAACGAAGTTATTGCCTTCTTGCATGTAACCAACGTTCTTCCGTAGACGAAGCCCTAGCTCTGCCACAGGAATACTCGCGCCCGCGATAACCTGTCGTTGCCGTAAGCGTCTGCAACAAAGGTATGTCTGTGTGCCAGTCTTCCCAGTTTTGACAGACAATGTTTTGTTCACGTGTTGCTTAGTGTGATCGTATATTTACACACATTGGCACACTGTAAAATACTTGTAGCCGCCACTGATATTTTTTCTTTTGGACGTAGGGCCATCTAACGGCAGTTAGAGCAACCGAATAAAGTAAGACAACCCAACGTTAAAAGATGGCGCCACGTTCCCGCACCACAGCATGTCTCGGTGGATCTCTTCTAAAGGAGAAAATGAGTCAATCTGAAGGCTTTGTAGAGAAAGGATCCATCAAATATACTTATGTATGGAGGGGCGTTATTAACTCTTCGAGCCCCAGCCCACCAATGCGCTCACAAGAAACTCTCTGCCTATGAATTATCCAGTGGTGAAATACCAGAAAATAGAGGAGAAAGCGTTTACTTGCTCCTACTAAGAATTATGTTGCCGAAAGTATATACCATCTGACGGCATTATATTCCCAGTATAGCCACGTCGTAGTTGAAACAATGGGTGGATAAATATCTTCGCAGCAATCAATATACCCACCTTCAAGCGCGCTATTTCTTTAGGGAAGTCTTTTGTGCTGTCCCACGTTGATTATGGCAGGTCTCAGTGACTAATTTGGGTCTATCGCCGAGACGTTGTATAGTATTAAGCCGATATCCCACATCAAGAAACTACAAAACTTTTCATCAGGCAAGGAGGAAGTGACTTTCGGCGAGCCTATCCTGCTTTGTCATTTGTGCCAGCAGGCGCGGCAATTATTGCATCTTATGCTGCCACATGCTGTAGAACAATTTGGGGACCGTTTTGTATAGTTCTCCATTTGTTTTATACGATTTCAATTCAACAATGTCATCAGGGAACTACTTTGTAGCTTTTCAGTGGAGCAGTAACTACAATATGTGGAATGTTCTCTTCGGGGTGCAAACAAGGGACATACATCATGAGCCTTGGTGTGTGTGTGTACTTGCTGTAAAATATAGTAGCTCTATTGATCTTTGCTCTAGGAAGCAGAGCGGCGTCTGTGGGTTGCCAGCTTGAATTATCTCTTGGCAGTGTAAGTAGTATTGAGAAGTATTTGCTCGTCTACGGCAGACGCAATGCAAACGCGGAACAGCAAAACGCCAATTGTTATAAAATATTTGATTAGGCCATCGTTATTGTTTTTACTATGCTAACACTATTCTACCAATACGGAAGAACAAGACTGATGGAAGGATGCTATGAGCCACCCTTTGAAACCGGGTGGTAGGTGGTGCTACCTGTAGACTCGTGAGGCTGTTATGGCGTCCGTGATGCCTAAAATAATAACCGCACTTAAACAAATGTGCACCTTTTGGGTCGTATGTTGACGCACAAGGCCCATCGTCATCTGTTTTGCTTGCGTTTCTATCCTTGAAAACGCTGCGCTCGCTACTTTCCTGTCACGAATGGTATGTCATGCTGATAACGCGCATGCCGTTTGCGACTTAGAAGTAAAGGGCTCGCAGTGTTAAACGTGGGAAATGCGAGAAAGCGAGACGATGATTATTGACGTGTGGCAAGATACCACCCAAAGAGTAATTTTGCTTAAGAGTGCAGTACACTCTTGTTTTCTGCTTTGATGCTTTCAACTATATATAGCTGTTGCAGTACAAAATCAGTCGCACAGTCTACATTATCTGCTATACTTAAGGACTGAAAGAAATTCTATGACATGTTTGCAATTTACAGTAGCTTCCACCACATGCACACAGAAAAAGCATGGCCTTCGAGATCTGTGCATGCATTCCTTTTGGGGACGTCCCTGCGACGTGATTTGCACGACTCGCTCAGCTCAGTTCGCTCAGCCGTTTTGAAGCCCATACACGACGCCTTGCGCTACTGCCCGTGCTAGGTGCGCCATCACTTGGTTTTGAATATCTTGCTGCTCTCGTCAACCTGTACTGTAGCCTTGGAAATTGTTGATGCCATCTTGGAGGTACACACGTGCAGTGCGCGATGTTTCCGTGCGCGTTGTAGCTATTTCAGAAGAAGGCTCGGAAGAGGAAGGTTTCAGAAGAAGGCTCCGAAGAAGGCTCGGCATTTCTTTGTGTTCTGGACACATCCACCATCGTGCAACAACAACGGCACGACCCTGAGTTGTTTAAACTCATCAATTACTTAGAGGGCAGATCTGCGAAACCGCGTAGAGTTTTCGCAAGAGGACTGTTGCCGTTTTGTTTGCGGGCCAAAGTCCTCTACTAAAGAAACTTTTCTTCAACTGGGTCCCCCTACTGCTCGTCATTCCTGTAGCTCTTGGTACGCAAGTACTTCAAGCCTGTCACAACGAGGTGACTTCTGTTCACTTAGGCTACACGAGAACGTTGGCAAGAGTGCAGCAGAGGTACTACTGGCCGAGACTTACCACTACCGTGAAACATCACGTCCGCACTTGCCTCGACTTCCAGAGGCGCAAGTCGCCTCCGTCGAAACCAGCTGGCCTCCTACAACCCGTCCAGGTTCCTGGAAGACCATTTGACCAAATCCGAATGTTTATATTGGGGCCACTTCGTACTTCTACTGCAGGGAGGTGATAACTGAGGTGATACGCGAATGTGTGTGCGTGCCTATATCGCTTCGATGACCGCAGATAACGACAATAAATATGTTCGTATTTTTGTTCAATATTCTGGGTCACCTCTGTTTCGTGCGCTAAACAGCTTCGCTGGTCATCTACCTTAAGAGAGTGGTCTGGCTCATAATTTTTTTTTACAAATCTTGTAGCTAATGGGCCAGCTTCAATAAAAGAAGCAGAACAACAATCATACATGCCTACAGAGGGCCCTTCCCTAGTCATCAAATTTGAAATTTCGATGATACAGCTGAAAGTGTGAGGTACCATCTAGAGAGCGTTTCACAAAGCAAACCCTCAAATCGCCTCATTATTTGAAAAGGTAGAGCGAACTGTTCCGTTACCATGGCGCCACATGACGAGTGTCATTACAAACAGGCACACTTCCTCACTTTGTCTCAACTAGCACCCGCAAACATCGCTCCTTTCCCTCCTTTGACACGGGATCAGAGGCAGTGTTCAACGTTCACATGAAAAACACTGCCTGTGCTTTTTAGTACGAAGCGTTATATAAGTAACCTTCATCAGTCACACAAGGTCTAATTAAAGATTTCACTAGCCCCTAAAAATCAGGTTTTCCGGTAACAATCCTTCAAAGTAAGTTAACAATGATGTACTAGACCATATGGACACGTGTACTTGTTCATCTTTATCGGGTGACCATGTTTGAGCCCCTAACAAATGTTACCGTACAGCGCAGGACGCTCCTGCATGTATCGGAACTTTTTGGAATGTTATCGATGGCCCCATCCACTGCCTGCCGCCGAACCTTGTGTAATCTGATTCCATGTATGCGTGACGCGAATGGCGTAGAATTTTGTGGAAGACATGCGGGTACTCAGCAATTACTTTGGAACATTCCACGACTGATGTATATAAAGTCGACGAGCTTGACCCGCTGATCAGATTTCCGACGATTGCCGACTGTGTTCGCCGCTATCATTTTGCTTTAAGTGTAACGTGCTTTTGTGAGAATAAGTTAGCCCAATAAAATGCTAGTTTCGCCATTCACCGTTTTGCTTTTTTCAGTGTCACTACCACGTGACATCTGGTGGAGATGCTGGGTACATCTACCACCGATGCCCTTACCGCGACATGGGACTGCGAAGGTTCGCCATCAACGCATCGCGCCCACAACAACGTGAACGCCCATGTGGCATGGCGGACTACCTCGCTGCCACACAGTAGAGCCCTCGACGACCATACCGTTCGCCGTCACCGGGCCGGTACCAGTCCCCGCTGCACCGTCCTTGCACTGGCCCAGCACGGAGCAGGTGCGTCAGCCCATACCCAGAAAACTAAAGGCAGCAACCGATGGAGGTGCGGTTGCTGTTCGTCGAGCTGATGAAGATGCTCTGCTGCCTACGAAGACACCGAAGAGGCTTTTTCGACGACATATCAACGAGACGACGCCATCCTGATGAACCCTGACCGTCAAGAATACGCCGACAAATGACGACCTGAGGACGCGACGTTCCAGCTTCAGTTCAACACGACCTAGCCGTGATCCGTCACCAAGACGTACCTACAACGCAAGACAAAGAACCAGCGTTCTCGACATGCTTCTCGACGGCCACGCAGTCACCGCCTTAGTGGACACAGTGGCCGACTACTCCGCCATAAGTGCACCTATTGCCGCCTACTATGCTGCTCCGACTGCGGCAGAAAATTTGTTAGCGATACGCATAAAAGTACTCATCTCGATATTGCACTTGTGTACTGAATACATCTGAACATTTTATCCTAATTACCCGCTCTGTCCATCTGAAATAACATTATGCAACATCCTTTTTTCTCTCCTGTAGTTGTGACACTTATTCAATGGAAGCAACAGTACTTGTAGCGGAGACCCGAATAATATCACAGGCTCGGCTTGCAAATTTTTTTACAATATTTGCATAGTTCTTGATGCAATAAATATGAAGCGCAAGTTTTTAGTGGTACAACAGCTAACGATTGCACATAAATATATTAGCATGGAGTCAGCGTAAAATAGAGCCATGAAACACCGAAGAAATGGCGCTTGCAGTTTAGTATTAATACAGCGGACCCTAATGAAGGGCCCATTACCTCAACCAGGCTAGGTGACTGTCGCCAACCCGTTAGATATATGACGTCAGCAACAACATCCACAACGACACGATAGCAGTGCCCACGAAGGCCCACTACTTGAGGCGCACGGCCAAGGCCGCCTCAGTCTAGTAAAAATAACAGTACTGTCGCGAAATAATGACTTACACAGGATGTCTACCGCATGACGCAATCTGATGCCGCTTTAAGGGCAGTAGCGTGCAAATGGTCTTCAGCAGCTATTCGTAGGGCACGTTTGCAATGCTACCCCCGTTGCTGTGCTGAAAGTTACTACCCCAATTCAGACCATTATAAGGTTGGATACTTTCCACCGCAGTTTTATTACTTGACTAAGGTACGCACCAGCTGGGGCAGCTGGCGCGTTGGCTCTAATGAATACGTGAAAAAAAAAGAAACGCAATTAGAGCATAAGGAGAGAGACTGCGATGGTATTCCCATATATGTATAAATTTGTGAATCAAGTATGTGGAGCATGGCGCTCTTCTCACTACCACGGCAGCCTTAGGCGCCATAGTATATCATGAGCAATGTCGAATATATGAGAAAGCACTAAAGCAATTGGAAAAAGAATTGGTGAGTAACCAAGGTCCTAATTCCTGAGAGAAATTGAAGTGGGCAAGTTGACTCTCCATGCGAAAAAAAAAAATATTTCCTAACAGCTGCCTGCTATTAACGATGACGGCGACTGGAGTCGAAGTTGCGGGGAATACGAGAGAACTGGTGACGAAGCTTGAACGTTTGTCGCGTAATTCGATTCAGAACTCAACAATGACTGCAAACCACGACTGACGGTGGAGGCGAACGCTGGTTTACTATACAACCTTATCCGGTGTATCCTTGGTAATTAGGATACACCTTGAAAATGTTGCATCTTATTTGCAAGCGAAAAACAACATCGCAGCAGATTTGTTATTTCCGCAGTCTGAGGTGCTTTGGTTCTCGCCAGACGTGAGCTTTAATAGCATACTGGAGATGTTAGCCTGGCTGCTCGTCTGACATGCTACTCCAGGTGCTGGGTGGTCATTATTATATATACAGTGATAAACACATTACAGAACCTAGAGCCACACACCCACATAGATACCCTATCGATATATTTAGGAAGTTTCATTAAGGCTCGTGGCCCGCCAGAACGACAGCAGCGCCTTCGTGGCGTGTAACGCACAGGTGGTGCTTCGCCGTGGGCCAAGAATGTGCCTTGGGCCACACTCGAGTCTCGTTGAAGGTGCGCTGACACCCCCAGAGACTCTAACAGCAGGCGTTTCACCTATTGAGTCACTGCTGCCAACAGTGGTATATGCTACTGGATTGAGACTCATTAATTGTTATAACAAGTGAAGGAAACGGGCCTATAGTAGTGAACTCACTATCAATATAACCAACATTGGCAGCAGATTTTTATAGCGTACGCACTACGAGACCTTGAAACAAACGTTTGCTTGTGCTTTACAGGGATCCAATTAATTGCAGATAGACCAGCCTTGGCTAGAGTTGGGCCTAGTAATTCAGAAAGGACGCAAATATGAAATACGGAGGGTGGGACGTACCACAGTCATATCGCCATGCCAATTTGCTGTGACATAAAAGATGTTGCTAGTGTTCCCACACTAACTATTTACTAATAGAATCTTACAAGTTATGGCTCTGCATTCAAAAGAAGCAACGCATCAACATGACAACTTTCAATAGCTGTTTGGAATAAAGACGTCGAACTATGCTAAAACACTGTGAAATATTTAACATGTTGCTTTTTAGCGCAAGAAACTCGAAAAAAAGCAGAGAGTCAGAGGCGGAAGGAAAGAAAAGACTGTTTCTTCTTAGCCTGACATCATCTCGTGCCCAGCTGACTCTCGCATGAAATCCAACATGTGAAAGTTTGGTTTTCACTTCCTTTTAATAAATTACCAAACCTTCTGTGTAAAAATACCTAACAGAAACAAACATTTTCATATGTAATCTGTCTAATCTGTAATCTGTGAGTCTTTGGTGTCACTTTATTGGTTGTTGCAATAATTACCTTCCTTGGAGCCGTTCAAGTAGACAGCTTGGTGTGTCGTCCTCCGCTTCTCGTTGCAAGGAACACTCAAACAAAAAGGAACAACCGGAACTTGTTTTACTTCAGCCATAATATCCACAAATATTCAAAAAATAGCGCTTCTGAGACATCACAGAGGGCACTAAATAACCAATAACGTTGCTTCTGAACTAATGCACTGTCTTAAAGTGATTTGCACTGTTTTCCATAACGTCTTCGACAATTATGTCTTTGTTGGGACGCGAATATGCACTGAGAAAAGAGACAGAGACGACTGGACGGTGTGAATCCCAACTGCCCACTGGTTTTATTTTAATTTTTCTTCAGCCCCCTTGGGGTTGCTTGCCCTTCCCTCTCCTCACCATCGGTGGGGAGTGGCGAGAGCGGAGAGGAACTGGTTCGGAGGTGCGCGCGCTCTTGCCTGTACGTCGGTGCTCTGACGGCCACTACACCTTCATTCCACAAGTAGCGTCTCAGTGTAAAGGCTTGATGAATTACATATAAAGAAAAGCCTCTAGCCAGGCTTTGTTTAGTTGTCCGAAAATATCAAGGTCAGCGCCAACAATTGATTGGAAGCACGGCTACCTTGTTTTGATAAAATAATATGTATTTCAGTATCATTGTTACATAGCATCAACGCTGACCTTTATTTTGTGATAATTTTGTCTGCCCTTTTTTAAGCTCCACTCAGGATGCCATCACATGCAAACTGAAGGGTTCGCACTCTGGCTCCACATTTATCGCTTCTGTTTTGCCACAGTCATATGCCAGGAAAAATGTTCTCGCGTAATTGTTTTAACACGATTCTAACAGGGCTGCAAATTGTGGACACGCCATTTAGAGCCCTGGGAAACAAAGCTTAAGTAACATTTGTTGTTGACCAAAGCATTAATTCTCCTCGCGAAGCGCCCCCAAATGGGGGGCGGAATATAAGTGTCTTTGAATGTAGACATGGAAAAATTGAAATATGGAAATCTAGAAAACGGGCCCGAAACCCGTTCACACCTGTATACCCTAGACTTAGTCACGAATTCGTAAGAGATTTTATCATCTTGGAACCTACAGTGAAAATGCAGGTGAAACAACAACGCCAGCAACAAGGCCACAAACAGCTAGCACTGTTCCAGTCGTCCTCTGCATTTTTCTTTCTTTTGTCTTTGCAGCCACGCTATAGGTTTCAAACTCAAGTAGCCATCTAGCCCATACGTGCCCCTGCATGTCGGCAGGTAGCAAATATTCTCGAGTGATAACCGAGACCTACATGCGTAAGGTCCTCCAGCATGAGCCGTGTTGCTGGTACTCCCCGTGACGCGGAATAGAGGCCATTGTAATCGACTGACGCTTGCATGCTTATACCGAACGAGCGATGTGGTTACTATTTAGCTTTTCAGCGTTGCCAGCGCAAGCTCGGCTCTTCCCTGACGCGTCCTTTAGTACAGGCTCATGCGGACGGGCACGTGACGCTCGTAGATGCTCGAGGTGTACCGCGAGGACAGGTTCCGCGGGGACCTGATGGTCAGCACGCCCGTGGGGCTGAGCAGGGCGCGAACGGTGAGGGGGTCGACGCCGTCAGGCAGCGGCACCTTGCGGTCGAACTCGCGCGTGATGTTGCCGTCGGTGCGCTTGGCCGTGATGAAGACCATGCCGTTGCGTGTCTTCACCGACAGGTCGTCCGGCCTGAACTGCAGTCCGATGTCGAAGGACACCTGCAGGGCGAGGCAAATGACGCGTGTTTCAGACAGACTCGCTGTTAGGAGACATGCAAAACTTAAGAAACCAGGTAACGGTTCCGACTAAATGAGTTTTGTAGGCTGCAATACTGCTTGCATCTGCACAGTCACCGAGGCGCACGCGGTTTCCCCAGCCGCCTCAATATCGTGACCCAAGCTTTCTCGGATATGCGTATTGAAGAATCAAGCGCTTGCTGTCTCGTCACACTTCTGGATGAAGTCGCCCTAAAGCATTGTCTTTTTTTTTTCTTTTTTTTGTCTTGAATTGCATTCAGTCGACAATAACGACTCTGATGCGCATTTGTTATTACTTCATTGTCAATGACGACTATAGACGACCGTGCCCTGCTTTATCGGCAATGTTCACACTGCTCTAACTGTATCTTCCCTTTTGTACCGCCCCCTTTGAAAGCTGACAACTTGGGTTAGTTTTCTTACAAGTGCACGTGGGGGTTTGAGTAAGTCTGTGCTCAAGGTATACAAACGAAAAGACTACGGCAACTCGTCACAATAGTGGTCTGACGCCATCTGGACGCGCCAAAACCACTCGCTGCGATTAGAATTTCATGCCTTGCATTAGGGAAGACTGACGTCTTCCTAAGCGACCGACTTCTAAGGCGGCGTGGCGTCCGCGTCGCGCACCTTGAACTCCTCGAGGTCCTTGGTCCGGGAAGGCCTGGAGACGTCGCGCGCGAAGAACGGGTCGGCATCCATGCCGTCCAGGCTGACGTCGCGGATGACGCGCCTCGGCGTCGTGGTGGTCGTCGTTGTTGTGGTGACGATGCCGCCACCTGGCGTGACTCGGTGGCGCACCGTGGTGAATTCGGAGCCACCCGAGCGCGCCTTAGGGAAGTCGAAGAAGTCGCCGTCATCGTCGATCAGTTGACGGCGCACGGTGGTCACCGTGCGCGTGGGGACGGTGCGAACCCGGTACGATGACGTCATTTCTCCTCTGGTCGTCGGCTCGGCTTACACTGCGCAAAGGAAAGCGGGCAACGTACTTGTCATTTTTCAGCTGGCAACAAACGTACTCGAAAGGGCAGTTAGTCCTCGTTTTAACAGAATCGGTTTATTCAAAACATTGCATTATTCGAATTTTAACTGCGGTCCCAACCGCAGCGGATGCTTTTCAGACCGGTTATTTCGAAGTTATGCGGAGCCAGACTCCGCTTAGTACGAATTTATATAGCGGAAAATTCGCGCGGAACCACTCGGTACAGCATGCGCGATAGTACTTTGCATTTATTTATATTAACTTTGACAGTTCAACGTGGCGGGTTCCCCTTGGGACTAACTGCGTCCCGCGATGACAACCGACAGACTAGGCACGGGTCATCAGAAGAATTTCGGCGCTGTCGTGTCTCCACTGTTGAGCGCGGTTTTGCTTTAGTATACATTTTCAGAGCTCCCGTGCAACTGCAATAACGATGACTTGCTTTACACGGTTAGATAAGCACTAAGGAACCTGCCTCGATGGCTAAGCGGCTACAGTGTGAAGCCGCTAAGTACGAAGTCGCGCAATCAAATCTCGGCTGCGGCGGCCGCATTTCGATTGGGGCGAAATGCAAAACTCCCCGTGTCCAGCGCATTGGGTGCACGTTAAGGAGACCCTGGTGACCAGAATGAATCGCGAGTCGCCCACTACGGCCTGTCCCGTACTCAAATCGTGATTTTGCCTTGCAAAAACCCAGAAGTAATTCACTGACATGACCGAATACCCTAACGTCGTCAGCTGTACTTCTCTATTCCGTTGACGCCAATTCTTTCTAAAAGACCCCTGCCATCTCCGCTATAGACATTCCAGCTGCGTACGTAGTATGCGTGTGAACCGTATTTTTCTAAAAAAAAGCTGGAAGAACGGAAGATTACGAAGGAAATGTAGAACAAGCGTGTTGGATGTTCCTCTTTGTCCGATGGGAGCAGTCAATTAACGATGACATGCTACGAATAGGCGTGCAGCCTGCCGGCTACACGCGACGTATACTTAGCTAGCCCGTGAAAATCTGGTCGATTGGGAAGTCCGTACTCGCAACGGTAGAACAATAGCGCTATGCTAAAACAATGTGACAGGAGCCACTGCCGTATATATTCATGGGCTAGATAAGCCTGGGAAGGAGCTTTCGCGGAGCAGCTGAGATGGCTGTTTGGCTGAAGCGGAAGCGATGAGCTAAGGCTGTCTAATGCGCTCCGAGCCGAAAATTTTGACTCTGACAGAATTCAGCATTTCCTAGGACATATAATGTCGAGTCACATGCGTCATGGGGGCGACGGACGACGTACCCGTAATTCTGGTATTTCTGTTCTTTGGAGATTTCTTCCTGGTGAACAGTAAAGATGGGATAACGCCAGCGTCACCTTCGGGAGCAATGACAAATCGGACTGCAGTAGCAAACGCTTTTAAATAGATTCAGGTGCTATGTGCGGGCATGGTACGGATGCAAGCCCTGGCACACCGCCTCTAATGAAAGCAGGTCGAGCTTTGCCAAGCTGACGCTCATTGCGTGGAAACAAAAGAAGCGTTTGGAAGAACGACGCCTGACAGCGTTTTCATTAAGCCCTTGTAATGAGAGATAAAAGAAAACAATTAGGGCGCATCACCGCACCTGGCACAGAGACGTCTCTTCTGTGTGACTAACCGTGCGAGCGCTTCAAGCTGCCGCCAAGACGCTAAATTTATATACCGCGTGATGAAATCGGTGCCCTGTTAGCATAGCATTTCACCAGCGCGTGGCAGGGGCTCTTTGGAACGCGGGAAACGGAGCACACATTGCGCAACCGCTGGTTTCGAGTACTCCTGAGCGACATATTGTCCCAGAAAATATTGACGTCAACGTTTTAATCAGGGTGACCACGCAGTTTCTTTCGAAAATGATTTCAGCTCACTGGTAACGGCTCACTGCAGTGACGTTAGCAGTGAGCGACGTTAGCGGCTCGCTGCAGTGGAAGTAGGGCGGCATCGGTATGCTAAAGCTTTACAATAATAAACTGAAAGGGGTCATTGATTTTTCAGCCAGCGGATATTAGTTACATCCAACACTGCGTGCCAGTTCGGATCGACTACGAGGCCTTGACAAGAGGTTTAGGTGGGTGGCATTGCATCCTTTTTTTTAAAGAAGCTTCGAAAAACGAGAAGCTAAAATGAAACGAGTAACAAAACAACAATAATGGACACAGCTGGAAAATTGCCGATGCTGATGGCATGCGACTCGCAACGTATTTGTCCGTGTGTGCGTCTCTGTGTCGGTTCTTCTACAAAAACTTGTTTAAACAGTCGTGAAGGCCTATAGGAGTTTATTCTTCTTCGAAGTTTGGTATGTACGTTATTATTGGAAGGTTGTAGAATTGCGGTATTGCGTTTTGGTCTACTTTCCATACACTTCCTGCAAACGGCCTACTGGGATTGGACAATAGGCTAACAGTCTTCACAACGAAGTGTTTCTGTATAATACAGACATATATTAACATATTCTTATGATAATAAAAGTGACAACTTTGAAAGAAGGGAAGGCATGATGGTGTACAAGAGCGATAATAGGGATTATAATAAATCTTGTTTACTTATTTTACCAAAAATGACGCTGCATGGGCACACTTTACAAACGTCACCTTGCCGTGATATCTCTAAAGATTTATTTATTTATTTATTTATTTATTTATTTATTTATTTATTTATTTATTTATTTATTTATTTATTAAGCAGAAACGACGTAACGCTACTGGGGACATTTAGCTTCAGAGATCCATCTCGATTTGTCCCGTGCGCCGTAACGCATTCGGGAATGGAACCCCAAGTAAAATAAAACTACCTCCCGACCTCGGTCAGCGTCACAGAAATAAAATCTCCGTGCGAATTGCTTAGCAAAGCAAACGCGGCTCCTTCGAGTTTCGAGATCAAATGCATATAGCGCGAAGAATATGTTTCTTTGTTGCTGTTCTTTTCTTCCTTTCTTTAGCAGCTTTCTTGCAACGGGCAAAACTATACCGATACACATCCTGGTAAGGCGTTCCCTAACACATGCAAAATAAACTTTGGAACTGTGAGCCCATTTCCTAGGAACACGCTCGTCCCGTTATGCTGGATAAGATCACATAAATACGCAGCGTGCTCCCGAGCCGATTTGCGCAAGCGCTGCAAGCGGCCAATCTGTCGAGTATAGTTGAAGCATGTTCTGTGTCCAGTACCTGATCAAGTACTATGTAATAAAATGATACCATCGTATTGAGCCCGAACACTTTATATTTTTACGAGTCCAGAGCCTTCTTAATGCTGACATTATTGTTTAATTGTTTTTCGTTATTCAAATGTAAGTTAACGCCACGTGTGTCCTATGTGTATCTTTCTGTAGCCGCATGTTTTTGTTGTTTTCATGCGTGTATTTTTTTCGCTATATGACTGGCCTTCAGTTTCTGCTAACCTTTTGTAACCAGTCTGACGTCACCACTGCGACACGGTTTAATATTCGACGCATGACAATGAGCCTTGTTCAGGTCATCCCACAGTGAACTGCGTTCGCGCGGTGCCATGTGAGGTAAATGCGTAAGTCGGCAAACGGCAGGCACCCAGACGAGTGCCTGCCGTTTGCCGCGTCGACATCGTGGGAGTACGAAAGAAAAAGGGAGAGAGAGAGAGAGAGCGAACAAGGCGCTGCATCTTTCTCGACGCTCCTCAGCACACGAGTGCACATATCCACAAGCCTCTGCGTTTGTATCTCTACGCAAGTAATAACGTGGTCTATGCGACAATCGCCGAGCTGCAGCCCTCTCGGAGAGAGCGAAGCTCCACCGTAAACACACCGCCTCCGTCGTTTAAAATTTCGTTTACAGGACGACGCGTTGTCGGAGGGCACGTAAACAGAGAGACTGCGCCTTCCTAAAAGCACATGTGTGTCTTGTGCCTCTTCTGCGGCCTCAGTGGCCCGAGAAGAGATGCGCATACACGTTGTGACATTTTGGAAACTGCCGGGGTGCCCGCAAGTTGGTTGCTTGCGCGTTTTTATTTCTTAAAATAATAATAATAATAATAATAATAATAATAATAATAATAATAATAATAATAATAATAATAATAATAATAATAATAATAATAATAATAATAATAATAATAATAATAATAATAATAATAATGAAACAAGGAAGCACAAAAAGAAATTCGTCCCAACTCCCCGTCTTCTTTATCAGAAAACAATGCGCTAGGCCAGACAGTAGCTTGCAATGCCGTTTTCGTCTGGGCGCATTTTTAACAAGTGAAGTAGGTTGCTTCTTCGCGGTGACAATGTCTTTGAAAGTCAAACAAATCAGCTGCAATACAGTAAAAAACACGTTATTAGGGTGTTTTTCTTCTCGCGTTTGTGGGCACGTGCTGTAGGCATAATGGCTCCAATATTAGGCCACGTCTCGCAGCTAAGTTTAGTGGGAGCACTTGCGCAACGTCGCGGAGCGTATTAATTTTGTTCCCTTTACATTTGACTATCAAACGTGGTGACAGAGGTTTATGAAATAGTGTGCTTTACATTACCGCACAACAAACATGGGACCAAATGAATTGCTTTTGTTAAGCTTTAAAAGATATTGTGCGAAAAACTGCGAAACGAAATACTCTTCCTCCACCTTGAAATGAAAAGTCGAATAACGTTCACTTGTAAAAAAACAGAACACAAAACAAGGCGGACCATAAACCAAGTTTCTTGTATCCTGCTTTCATTTTCGTTACTATATGTATGTAGCTCCGCCCACCCCCCTCAACACTATAATGCGAATTAGGTGCTGGGGGCAGTATGAATAAATAAATAAGTAAAAGTCTACCTGGCATAGTTTCCTCTGTGGCTCTGAAACACACTGCTGGATGGGTATTCAATCTGCACATTGTTTATTACGCCTTTTTTTGTATGGGCCATCACTCATTATTATTAAACATCGAAGGGTCAGCGCACTAAATAGGTACACAGAGTTCCCAGCTCAGCTGAAATAATTAAAAAAGAGATAAAAGGAAGACTAAAGAAAACAAAAGAAAAAAAGAAACCGGGTGCGTGGTATTTCTAGGCTGCTGGTATCGCAAAGAGACGAGGGGCCATCGCAGCTGAACAATAAACAGGATGTTCTTGTTTGAATTACGCAGTGTTTTGCACCACCTTGCCAAATTTACTTGAGCTATTACTGCTGACTGATGCTCGCATCACGCAGGAGGAAAGCAAACGGGTAACGCCGCCTTTGGTGGGGTTCGCGTCTCAGAAGAAAGGTCTATTGCTTCAATATTGTTTTTTTTTTCTAGACGTATCCATTCTGTACTACCTCTTTTCTCGAGCAGCGTTTTTTTAGCACACATTTAGACCTTTGTGTTAGTGCTCCTAGCCAACATTGTTGCTCTTGCGCGATTACACCACTAATAAACTTTCAAGACTCATATGACGGACTTATTGACAGCAGCTTCAAGGGGTCTTATATTTCTAGTGTGAAAGAAAATAAAAAGAATAACCACCCAAGCACTCCGTGCAGATGGCTAACGAGCGAAGCTGAAACGTGGGGCCCAGGTATTTATGACTGGGCTAATCCCGACGGTTCATTAAACGACCGCTTGATACGCTACCGTATCCTCGATACGCCGGTGCTGCATGCGCTCGTGATGCACGAGCCTGTCCTTGTGCCCGGGCTGCAGCATCGGCAAGGCTGAGACAAGCTCGTTCCCGGTTCTTCTCGCGGTGTTGCGGATCGAGAGCTGCCTGCTCCTCAGAAGCACGTATGACGCGGGGCCTATCCATTTCGGAGCGCGCTCGGCTGTGGTGAAAAGCAACGACGTCACTACTGGAGCAGCCGACTGCGCCCCTCTCTTTCTCTCTTTTTTTTTGTCGCCCATGCGCATGGAGTTGGGCTGGAGGAGTTTTCGGCGTACAGTTTTCGGCGTACGAATCGGCTAGCCATATACAACGTCGCTGTAAAAGAAACGCACGCGTAAGTTCTATCACGCATGGTTCCTGTTGCCCAAAGAAACAAGTAAAAAGAAACTTATTAGTGGAGTCCAACTTATGCAAAGCAAGCAAAATCTGAGGTATGAGCGACGCCTCAGTGGAGGGTCGATTCTTTGGCCACCTGGGTTTAGTTAACTTGAAATCAGGTTGCGCGCGAGCGTTTTTGACTCTTGCATGCTCCCATCGTAATGCAGTCGGAATTCGAAACCGCGAACGCGTGCTTACGTAGCAGCTGTATATGCTATATATACGAATCACTCTGCCCCCGCGCGGTGGGCGTACCTTGTGACTGAAATAATAAGGCAGGGATAATCTGATTCTAGCGCATATATAGGGTGTCCCGAGTATCATGCACCAGGATTTTAATATATGCAAATGCCACGTAGCTGGACAGCACTAAGGTAATGTTGTTTGTCCTCGGTCGTAGATACTCAGATTATTTTTTGCATTCGGCCTAATCGCATAGTTAGTCTTAATGATTTTTCAACATCTCCACTATAATAAGTAGATTAAAGGTGACCGGAAGAAAATTGTAGAGCAACATGAAAGACTCCTGATACAGCTTTCTCTTGTTCGATACGTGCTACGAATAGTGTTTGTCCGAACGCCCGCGAATACAGCCAAAATTGCCACGTGAGTGGCCGCACCAGCCACTCCGTCGCGGCACCCCGCGGCGGCAGCGGTATCAACGGTACGTGACAGACCGCAGCTACATGCAACTGTAGTGCGTATGCGCGGCGTTTGATCCGTGCACAACAGGGCTTGAGTGCATGCTCGAGCTCGTATTATCCAGTCTGGCCGCGCTGCGTGGTGCGGGCTCCCGGCGTTGTCCTGCACGAGCTTGACCGACGGATAGTAGCCACATGTGACTTGCTCATCTTGAAGCGCTCTCAATAGACAGTTTTAGTTACCCGTACGTAGAGGCTTCACGTACGCAAACGTGAAAAGCCTACGTACCTTACCCGCACGCCATCTGATACGCTTTTAGCTACACGTACGTGACGCACGCCAAGAGGGACCCCGTAGCTAGGTCTATCGGGATATGTGAACACGGCGGTAGCCAATTCAATCCTGTCGCCATGTTTCGATGCAAGCCGTCTGCGCGCGCGCGGCCCGCTATCGCTTGTTTGTGATCTCGCGGAACTCCCGCGCGAAGCTGTCTACGTGCGCAAGAAATGCACACAAAGAATTGAATCTCACGTAGGTGCGTGAGACGCGTGCGCACCTGCTACGTTCTACGCATGCGCACTGCTGACACGTAGAAGCTCTGCGTACACAAAGCCTCTACGTACGTGTAACTAAAACTGTCTAATAGCGCAATACGAAGCGAAGTCTGCCAAGGGGTCTAACCATGCCGGGGCGGCCTGCACGAACATTTAACAACGTAAATATTAACGAATTTATGGACGCTTTCTTGAAGGTTCCATAGACAACGCTCATTCCGCGCAAGAACGTATTCTTAATTTCATTGATATCTTCGTTATTAAATGTTCATGCAAGCCGCACCAGGAGCGGCTAGGAGTGAGCGCGAGCTGGCAAGCGTGCGTGTGGCCTCACCTTAAGTCTCGCGTGGTTCGAGTCTAGTTGCGTGTTGAACAGAAGTCGAAATTGGCGAGACCCCATGGCTACGACACCGATAAGCCGAGTGGCGAAAGTTTAATTCCAACGCGGGCGGCCGCGGTCGACAGTGAGCAGACTATATTCGGGTTCTTCCGGATGTACGTAACTATTATCGAAATTCGAAAGCAGATTCTCTCTTACTTCAACCTGTTCATTAACCTACTTCAATAAATAAATATACACAGCGACAGTAGGAAGGAGCGCGCTGATCCAAACGCCCTTCTTGATTGACGTCAGCTATGGACAGTATAACAGTGGCGTATAGGAATGTGCTATATTACGAAATAACGTGTCCAAAAAAGAGGGGGGAGCAGGCTTCCGTTGAAAAGAGATCGTTCGAGAAAAAAGGTGACTTCGCGTTCCGCTTGCAAGCTCAACGCACCAAGTACGACGGCAAAATTTGACTAAGATGATCACAGCAGCGTATGCTACCCGCGGACTGGGTGTTAGACTGCGTGGTTCAGGACCTCTTTAATTCACTATCTGAAGGAGAGCAGTGACTGCTGATGTCCGCTCATAGCTAAATGACTTTATTCTTTTGGTGTAAATGATAGGCATAATTAGAAAATAAAACCTCGTTGTTTCGAGCTACAATATTAGCTGTGGCTAATTGATATCCCGGTGACCCTTATAATTTGCCCTAGGTGTTCAGGGTTCTTCCTGAAACCAGGGACACAAATACCGATCTCTAAAACAGTTGTTTTAAACACGCGATACTGCGTGACATCAGGCAAATGGGCGAACCTAAACGGCTCCATCGCGCATCTATGCACACTGTGCTCGAGTTGGACAGCCTGCATGTAACTTTGTAATAAGTAGCTGATCACCGACTTTATTTCTTTTGTAGTAGCATCAGACGGTGCTTCTAATGAAGCGTCGAGGCCTTTGGGCCAAGGACACGAACACTAAAGAATCCTCAAATTCCCGAGCAGATTGCGCATGAAGCAAGGATTCCTGGCACATTTTTTTTTCCAATTCACGTTGAACTAATACTAGTAGCGAAAAGAAAAATAGGAGATCACTGACTCGTGTAAATACTGGTGTGTAACAATACTAGGAGGCAAAAAAAAAAGAGAAGACATAGCAACCGACTTGCAGTGTGTATTGCACAGTCTACACATTCACCGCAGTCTGAAAAGCTTAACTGTACATGAGTTCCTTGAGAATTGTCATCGTCACCCTTTCTGTGATACATCTGGAATTCTCCAAGGACTGGCTACATGGGAACTTGTGCTGCGCGTCTGTTCGGTGCGGAGTTAAGATTTTTCGTTGCGCATTTTACATTTGAACTGTATGCATCTGTAAACCGATGTCTGGTGAGTAAAGGCAGGCGCGGAAAGCAGGCACGCAAAAAGAACGAGAAGAACCAAACAAGCGCAATGTCTACCTCCATTTATCTCTCTCTCCCTCTCCTTCCGCAGTGCTCATTGCTAGTCTTTTGTTGCAGTAATGTACACAGATTTTCGGACTAGTCAGATTGCCCACGCGCAACCTCTTTTTTTTATTTTCGACAGGACCGCCACAAGTTTTCTTCAAACTTTATGAAAGTACAGATTAATTCATTCGTATATTGGCATTGATGTAAACCCCCTGAAGTATGTGCCATGTGGCAACTGATTCAAGCTACTACACTTCAAATTACGCACCTCTTCCGAGATAACGGCGTACATCCTAGGTACCGTGCAGCCTAATATGGGCTGCGACGTTCCGAATGCGTCGGATGTGCGGAGTGCGTAGCAGACGTCCTAAAGTCACTCGCGAACTTCCAAGACTCCGTTCAGTGGAAGGGGCTACATAATTATTTCGACTACGCCTGGGGTTCTTTATCGTGCACCTAATAATGCGCGAGTAATCTCGCGTTTGTGCCACATGAATCGGAATGCGGTCGGACACCATGTCCGCGACCTCGCGAGCTCTGCAGCTGAGCGCCAAGTCCGCCCAGAACATGAAGACAGCTTTTTGCGCACATGACGAGGACAGAGGCTGAGACACACGAGTGCAGACTTACAACTAGGTCTCAGCCACTTCTTTATCCTCCTCTTGTGCGCAAAAAGCTCCCTTCATGTCCTACCTACGTGCAGTGGCGTAGCAACAGGGGGGGCCGGGGGGCCGTGGGCCCCGGGTGCAAGGGGCCAGTGAGGGGGGGGGGGTGTCATATACGTCTGAAGGCACCCCTCTTTCCGCCGGCTACACTCGGAGAGGGGGGTGACAGAAGACCTATGGGCCCCGGGTGCCAGACGACCTAGCTACGCCACTGCCTACGTGCCCAAACAGTCACCTTAGTGCACCCAGAAGCAGCGTTTCCGCGCCGGTCTCTCAATTCACTGAGGCCGCAGCATACTGTAGTCGAACCTGCTACCTTATGCTGAGTGGTGGACCACGGTATACATCGACTGTGGCATCACGTCGGGCCCATCACTGCGGTATAACGTTGCCTTTTCGGCTCTCGGGATTCGAACCGACGACGTCTGTAGCTCCCGGGGAAGGACGCTCGGCAGCCTGCTCTGTAGGCACGTGCTCGCGGACGACGTAGAGTGACAGCTCGCACAGGTGCGCTAACCCGCCAGCAAGTGCGAAGCGGCACAGCTGGTCATAGCGTGTACTCACGGGTTCTTCCGAAGCGGGTATCTCCTGTCGTTCGCGGAGAGAGTCGGATCCACGCACTGCCGGACGAGCTTACCAACGCGTGGCGACTGGCGGCTTAGGAAAAAAAAAGGCCCGGGATGACGCGGTGGCGTTGCGGGTTGGGCCGGGGGGCGGGAGAGGGGGGTTGGCAGTGGCGCACGCCGCTGGCGGCGTAAATATTCTTGACCCCTCGCCCAAGGCGCGGGCTCCAAATTTGGCCTCGCGCGCTGCCTTTTCGCGCGCCCGCGCGGGAGACGCGTCAGACGGATCCTCTCCTTTCCAACGTCACCTCCACCATTTCCCTTTTTCTTTATTAATTTTTTGTTTGCGCTCTTCAGCTGTTATGTTTGTGTGCGTTCCTCCTACTCCCCTCTTGCTCATCGGGAGGGTTCGTCAAGAGACCGCCGGTGCTTCTTCGCCAAGAATTCGGAACACCCCCCTCCCCCTCACGTCTTGTCGAGTGCACGAGACCGCCGCTGTCCGCGCGACAGAAGGCCCCTGCTCGATGACGGTGCACATGTAAGCTTGTGCACGTAATGTGACATCGCTACATTCAGGTCGTGGGCTTTGAGCGGCCGAGCGGTGGCACGCGGCATATAACGAGCTTGTTGGAGTATGACGTTCTGGAGAGGGAAAGAGAAAAAAAAAAACAGGGAACAATGGCTCTTGGTTAGGACTAGGTGGTATCGTTTGCAGCCGGACTTATTCACAGTTTAATATGCCACGCACAGAGGAGATTGGAAAAGGGACACGTAGAGAAAGCAGTGATATATATGAGAACCTCGCGCAATGGGCAGATGGCGCCAAGTAGTTGTCGAAGTCGATCCTTCTCGTCATAGACTACGCTTCTGCTGATCGAGCGCGGATTCACGCGATCCCTGCCTCTCCGCACTACCAGATATGGGCAGACACAAACAAAAGTGTATGACTCGCTTTTTCTCAGAACGGCGGTGGCGCCTACAAAATACGGAAACGTAATCTTTTAGCGTTGTGGAGGGTCGCAAATGACTAGATCATTATAATCCCGACAAAAGATTTCATGGTGAGAACGTTGAAATGTGATTTGTTAATTTGGGAAATAGCGTTGGAAATCGCACTGTGTTCTTGTTGACATAGCGCAGAGCTGCTATTGAGGTGTGCTAAAAGTTGGCCATTAAGATATCGAAATTTCAACGGGGTAGTGTTGAATAATACTCAATAACACTCAACTCAATAATACTCAATAATACTCAACACTCAATAATATGGCCAAATAAACATACTACTACATACTACTACTACTACATGTTTATTTGAAAAGGGACGAATAGTGCGGCCACTTTATGGAGCAACAAACGTGAGCGATATGTGATATCACCCTCGCCTGCTTCGACACACACCCACGCACGCACACACCGTGTGTGTAAAGTCGCCAGGGAACTACCACGGCAATTCCCGTATTGAAGCCACCCTTTCGCAAGATGTGACGTTCAGGAGAAGGCTAAGACCACCTGCGCCCAGCGAGGGGTCGGGGTCGTGTCTTGGGTCGTGCTATGGAACCGGGGCTCCGCCTCGACCTCGCGTGTTATGTATAGACGTCAACGTCACCCGACAAAGATCGGGGTTCCTTTTTTTTTTTCCACGCCAGGAGTTGGGCTGTTTCCAGAAAGTTAGATGTCTAGGTCGTGACGTCACGAAATTTAGGTCGCGCCTCTTGACAGTTGGCCGGCAGCAGCGAATAGCTAGTGCAGCGTCTCGGGCGCTTGGCACTGGGCTACTTCGTCGGACGTACGATGCTCTGGCTCCCCCGCACGCACACACACACACACACAAAAACATACTTAGGATGACGGAGCAATACCTGTTGTCAGAAGGAAGCCAAAGAATGTAACTACTCCTTTTTATTAAGGAATAAACCTCCGAAGACCGAATGCAATGTTTGTGTGTTGATAACACCTAAATTTCTAGCGTAGAAGTTTACGAACTTATGTCCTCAAATTGGGCGCGAAACACCTAAGAGTCACGGATTACCAGGTAGCCCGAACCAATGCTTCGTGCGTTCAAGTTTCAAGCTTGTGCTTCGGATGCACAACTTTTGGGCCTCGTGCTTTGCCATGACGCCAGTGACCCAACGTATGGGTTCTAACGACCCACAGCATTTTGGAGGCATGATACTGCAGCAACCTCATTTGTATTTCTTCACGATTTTCTGTGTGTCTGCAGCTTAACTGCAACACCAGTTGCATTGGCACTAATGTGGGTTTCATATCTATCTAAAGAGCCTTGAATTGGCTGCCGAAGGAGATAGCGAAGGAGATACCAAAGGAGGCACAGATATCAGCGTGACGCATTATCTGTGCAGTGACTGCAGTTAATTAGATTCATGATGTTTCTATATCGGCATATGTATTTGCAGGGAAGTGAAACTTAAGAGACCGAACATAGAACGGATTTCGGTTCTTGCTCAAAACACGCGCGCAGCCTGAAATGTTGCTCCCCCAAGGCGTCTATACTTACCTTGCTGTTTGCTATGGAACTAGAAACTGCTCTAATTGCAGGGAGATTTTGTGCTCATTAAGAAACAAAATACATGCCCTTGTGAAACTTCACTGACACGTTTCGCACGTGGGGCAATCGCCCAACCACCGAAAAAAATGTGCCCAATAATGCGCTAAATGTGCTCAATAATGATACCCAAGACTCTTTCCTGGTCGCGAAAAATCACAAGAGACCAGATCCCTGATAGGATATAGCAGGGCCGTAGGAGGGACCTGAGCTGTGGTTCGCTGCGGTCGCTCATCGCTTGGCTGATTCTTTTATGGGACGCTTTCATTGAAAAAACAACTGTTTAATTCCTTGAACCATAGCCATGCTCCACAGTACTTAGGCGATTTCTTTGTGCAAGATCCGAAATATTCAAAAGAAAGACGTTGTTCAAACTAAAGGCTACATCGCGCTCCGTGTGAGCTACAATGCGATACGGCGGGGCACTCGGTCGCACGTTGCAGCTCATATCGAGCGCGATACCACTTGGACGTCCGGGTGGAGTTCGAAGAAAGGAACGGCTCTCAATGGCCACGTTCGCAAACAGTCGTGGTTGCCAGGAATGCACCGTTTCCCTAATGTGTTTTCCTCTGCACTACGTATTCGCCCACCTATTGGCGGCACCTGTCTTCGTTCAAACGAAGGCGAAGTGCTCGCTGCACATGCTGGGGCGTCTCTCTTTCATCACGATAGCCACGCCTACGTTGTTCGTGTCACAATACGGGCAAGATCTGCTTACACCCGCTATTTGCGACATTGACTACGCCCAGCGGATGAAGTCAGCGGCGCAGGGCTCGGTCCCTCTCGGCAAGTCGACTGTAGCACTGCGGCGCCCATTCGACAAGCGCAGGATGTGACTTTATGACCAGTAGTGCCTTGTGCGGGGCGAGTCTAACACTTCAACTTTGAGAATAATAATTGAGTCGCGATGAATAGGATGATGTGGCGTCAGCAAGAGCATTGCGTGTATATATATATATATATATATATATATATATATATATATATATATATATATATATATATATATATATATATATATGTATATATATATATATATACAGCGTACCCTTTTCGCAATGACGCCGCCGCATTATGTCGGCGAGCTGGGTAATTTGTACGCGTGGATCACAATAAATGGGCGGCTGTAGTGCACTGGTATCTAATCATGAAGAGCGGGGACTCATAGTGGAGGAAGAGGTCAAGAAACTTTGCAACAAAGTACAAGGTAATTGAAGCTGTAAATATGCAATCAGGTGTCATAAAAAAGAAAGTGAGGGACAATGAGGCAGGGAATTTGATGCAAGGAATGGAAATAACTAAGGAATATGCAGATTTGCAAGAATGCGAACAAATAAATGAAAATAAAAAATCTGTATGATACCTCAAAGGGTAGTCACTTGCTATTTAAGGTTTCCGCTTATTGCCTAAGGAACAAAAAACGCAACGAAAAAAAAATTATCGGAACAAGATGAGACATGTGTATGCTGCAGCAAAAGTCCGTTCTCCACTCAGCGCATCTTACCGAAATACGAAGTGATTCACTCAATTAGACCCGTAGGTAAGGTACACGTTCCAGAAACGCTTGGATTTATAGTGGACGGAATCGTGAACCTGTCGGCAGTCGATATAAGCAAGAGAAATTCAGAGTATCGGTGGAAAAACGTGGTGAAGAAATTGATACGACCGGATCCGTTACATGCATATGTAGCGGTACAAAGTAGATAAAGAAATGTTGAGGAAGAGAAAAAAGAATGAGCAGATATATACAAAAATGCCACATTGAAAAACATGTATAGCATATTTAAATGACTCAAGCAGGCTACGTGACTAGCTGTGACCGCCCTGTTTCAAAGGGGACGCCATTAAATCATCATCGTCGCCATCGCCATGCTCAAAATTCTTATTCAAGTCCGTCTATTATTGAGTTAGCGTTAGGAGTGTCATTGGAAGTGGATATACTGCTGCGTAGCCGTCTGTCCTTACGCTTCTTTGTCGGCTGTGTAGTGCAGCCGTGTTCTTTTTTTTTGTTGTCATTTCTTCTCTCAAAATTATTTTTCGCCCACCAGTGGGACAGCCAGTTGCGGAAATCTAAACGGGGATCCAGCCGCTTCGCCTAAATCTCCGGCCGGACGACCACCCACCTTTTGTGCTGCTGGCAGAAACGATTCCCGCTTTCTCAAACTGCTCGGTCAGTGCTTCTCGACTATTTTGTACACTCTCGCGTTCTGACACCCATAACTCTTCACTCTAGTTCGTAAAAAGCCCGACGGCTGTCTATGCAGTTTTCTGTATGTTGTTACTTTGCATCGGATTATAATTCTTCAGGCAGACGGCTGTCATCGAGTGCAAACTCGACGGAGCCGCCCACGGCTGCATTTGCGTATTTGAATCTGTGGCCTGATTAGACCTGGTCAATGAGGGGTTGGCATTGTTGTTTTGTCTGTTCCCTTTCGGAGTGTCGGGATCCTTCTAAAGTCGCCCATGGGGTGTTCGCGCCGGTGGCACCAAGCCACCAGGTCGCAGCGAGTGCTGCTCACATGTCATAGTTGAGTAATATGCATAGTTAATAAGTAAAGGCGTCAGGCAGGGAGATACGATATTTCCAATCCTATTCACAGCGTGTTTACAGAAAGTATTCAGAGACGTCGATTGGGAAGAATTGCGGATAAGAGTTAATGGAGAATACCTCAGTAACTTGCGATTCGCTGATGATATTGCCTTGCTTAGTAACTTAGGGGACCAATTGCAATGCATGCTCACTGATCTGGAGAGGCAAAGAAGAAGGGTGGGTCTAAAAATTAACATGCAGAAAACTGAAGTAATGTTTAACAGTATCGGAAGAGAACAGCAGTTTAAGATAGGTAGCGAGGCATTGGAAGTGGTAAGGGAATACATCTACTTAGGGCAGCTAGTGACCGCGAATGCGGATCATGAGACGGAAATAATCAGAAGAACAAGAATGGGCTGGGGTGCGTTTGGCAGGCATTCTCAGATCATGAACAGCAAGTTGGCATTATCCGTCAACAGAAAAGTATAGTATAGCTGTGTCTTACCAGTACTCGCGTACGGGGCAGAAACCTGGAGGCTTACGAAAAAGGTTCTACTGAAATTGAGAGCGATGCAATGAGCTATGGAAAGAAGAATGATAGGTGTAACATTAAGGGATAAGAAAAGAGCAGATTGGGTGAGGTGCCAAACGCGAGTTAATGACATCCTATAGTTGAAATCAAGAAAAAAAATGGGCATGGGCAGGACATGCATTGATGAGGGAAGATGACCGGTGGTCATTGAAGGTTACGGACTGGATTCCAAGGGAAGGGAAGCGTAGCAGGGGACGCCAGAAAGTTAGGTGGGCGGATGAGATTAAGAAATTTGCAGGGACGGCATGGCCACAATTAGTACATGACCGGGGTTGTTGGAGAAATATGGGAGAGGCCTTTGCCCTGCAGTGGGCGTAACAGGCTGGTGATGATGAAGTAATATGCAAGGGCTTAAATGCGTAATTCGAGTGACTAGAGGTCCAATAAACCAAGTCAGAAAATGTCGGCGGTTCCGCTGTGTATGCTGATGCACACACACACACACACTTACACACACACACACACACACACACACACACACACACACACACACACACACACATATATATATATATATATATATATATATATATATATATATAAATAGAGAGAGAGAGCAACTCACAGTTGCACTCCGCTCCTGGACGATGCTGGACGTGTGTCGAGTGAACACCACCCTGAACACCACCCTGCAGTGTGCCGATGGCTGATTTAATTGTTCTATTTATGGATACTGCGATCTCTAAGAGAGATGATAGCAGGCGTGATACATTAATACACGAATCCGGGACGTCAATGAGGTCGACCTAATGCTCAGGCATTTCTCTCGCATTTGCCGCTAGATCGCCACTGCATTTTATTTATTTTTTTAATTATGGAATGGTCAATGGCGTTCGTACTTGCGTTTCTCCAGTCGTTCAAGTATGTGAGATGCACGTGTAGTACCTTTCCCATTCTAACAGCTCCAGCTCTACTTTCCCGTCACTCTCGCAAGTCCTTTACACGCTGGTAGCCGACAACTCATGCCCGTTAACTCCTAACATCAAGCGCGCTGCATGGATATTGTAACTTCGAAACGCAGTTTCTACATCAAGCGCACTGCATGGATACTGGAAGTTCGAAACGCGGTTTCTATACGCACGCCTGAGGGTTCACCCTCTCTGTAGGATTCGAACAGGCTCTCAGCCAAAGGCCAGCTTTCACAGCAAGAGCCGTTATTTACGACGGACACCGGGAAGAGCCTTAGCCATCTTCCCGGTGTCCGTCGTCAATAACGGTTGCCTGTGTCGTTGTGTTCGTGCTAAGTGGCTCCGTTCCTGTGCGCCGCGTCTTCCCCCCAGCATGCACCCCCCCCCCCCTCCCGCCCATGTTTTTTCAAGTACACCGATGGTTTTCAAACAGCCTCCTCTTCTCTTCGTCTTTACAGGAGTGCCAACGCGATCCAAGCGCTACCGAAACAAACCGACGCGAGCAATATAAGTGGCGGCTCTGTTCCGTGTAGTGCGGTGAAAGGCCCCCTCTTGTCAAGCCTTCCGAGCCGCGTACTGTAAACATAGCTGCGGCAGCAGGTGAGGTAGTTCCTCAAACACGCGTCCGTGCCACGGGAGTCCGGGGCTTCTATTTCTGGGCATGTGAGGCGCATCCAGCCGGCTTTTCGCCCTCTCCCACTCGTATTTCTCATCGCCTCGTGCGCGTCCATTCACCTCTGCGGGTGTCTTCGTTTGTTTCGAGCTCGCAGAAGGCAGGAGACCGAAATAAGAGGTTATATATACATATGACTGCTGTTTAGTGGTAATGCCCCTATTATTCTAGAGGCACGCCGCCGAATTTGGTCATGTCTGGTGCTGTGCTTGCGTACTTCTGCCACATTATCCGAATTTCCCGGTGGAACCTAAGTCACTCAGTAAGAGGCACAGCTCTTGCAGTCATAGAAAGGCAATATCAGTTTATACACCGGTAAAATAACAACTGAAGACCATTTACAGTCGCTTAACAATAAAAAAATTGATTGTGTACTGCGGGAGAGAACGAAGGGCAAAGTCTTCTTAATAAAGTTTCACGCGTAAACCTGAGCGCCAGTGCACAATTTTTACGTCACATATATCAGAGGCTCTCATTCCTTTTCTTTTCCTTTTCTTTTTTTTCGCATTTGGGCTATGGTAATAAAACAGTTCTGAAAAGCGGCTAGGCTCTGTTTTTCCGTGCTGCCTTGTGTCTTTGTACGGTTCATTACTTTGTTTGAACAAACTAGAAACGCAATTTGACAGATTCAACTTTGGTTAGCGTCTAAGTGAGGCCAGACGTTGATGGTTTTCAGAGAACGGTTGCATGAATAATGCAGCTACTGTGCAGCGAACGCTTATGTAGACTCCGTATGCAGTAGGTGTTTACATTCATAATAAGTAATACAGAATGTTTCTCATAGCAACGTATCAGATTGAACGAAGAGTAACATCTAGTGGAACATATAGCCAGTGCACATACACCGAGGCATCCATCTTGGACATAACGTCAAACTCCACTATCACAGGGAGCGGCCCACCAAAACGGCGAGATACCTTGCCCACCGACCAGCAACAAAGTGGCTGCCCTTGGAGAAGAATGCTTCGCATAAATGCACTTTGCTGCACGGTCAACCCTTCACGAGACTTTGGCCCCAGCATGCCTGAAGTTTATTAAACGTAGGCTCCTCAAAAATACATACATCAGCTTGTATCTCGTCCCATGGAACGATGATGCCGAAGACTTCCTGCCTTGTGCGCTCCACCAACCCTTAACGTCGTAACATACCCACTCCTGGGGTCAATAGCCAGCAGGGATAACTAACCTGCAAGTGGCGTAGCAGTGAATCTCAGCAAAAGATACCCAAGACCAATTGCTTGACTTTGAATATATTCTGTCGATGATTCGTGCTCAACGCTCTTTTTTTCTTTTTAGGCAATGCTGTCTCTTATTGCAAAATCATGTTTCTGCTACTTCCTTTTGCCGGACAGTTGGTACGCGCCTATTTAAGTATACGTGCCGATACTTGGCCAGTCCTGCCGAACAGTTTATTTGCCGCTGTGACACCAGCGACGCAGAATCCTCAAAGGTATTTCAGTATGGGCCGCAATTTATGCGTACGCCTCCCATCGCCTTGCTTTCCCTCGACGTGCAACATACCTCGCGTTCGTCCTCGTGACATTGCTGCGTCGGCTTTTCGCAGTGTGGGTCCGCCCGATTGTGTAGCTGCATTTCGGAAAAGCTACAGGTAACGGCGCAGTAGGTAAATGCAAACAGTGCACAAGAATGCAGTTGCAAGTCGTGCGATCCGTAAACGCGCATGTATTGCCACGAGGTTGCACTCCGAAAACGAGGAAAACAAACGCGATCGCAGTGGTCGCATTTTGTCGCATAACCCATAATTTTGCAGCGAGAACAACGGTTCGCTTCGCTGTTAGATTGCGGCAAGCACTTTGACTGTGCATGATTTCCTTTCTTTCGGGAAAAAAGCTGAACGAGAAAGGAGCGTTTCCAGTGCCTCATATGATTGTAAGGTTTCCTCAAGGGTATTTCCACTCGTCACCTCGAGTGGTGGCTGTGTGGCTACGACGTTGCGATGCCGCTGAGCAGGAGGTTCGGTTCTCAGTTACAGCCAAATTTTTCGTATTTTGTAGGCTTACTTTCAGGGTTAGGAAATTTGTGTGCAGCACGTAAACCGTGTGCCCCACCTAAAGTTAGCCCACGTGTTCAACGAAAAAAAATTAATGGACGTCGTGCAAGATACACTTCTAATGTCTACGGCATTTGGTCGTCTGTGTTCTGACAACCGAGAACCGCAGGCTTATAAATCGCATATTCCATCGCCTTCTTTAAATAACTTTCTTCGTTGAAAAGGTTGGCTAACGTTAGCTTGGGCACCCTATATAGAACCAGAAAGCTGGATCGGGAATTTTTCAGGATGGTCTGCAATTTTATCACTGACACTTTTGCTCTGATTATAATATTTGAGCAGTTTAATCATGATAACTAATTATGTAATTAGGCTATATTGAAAGAATACTTTAACTTCGTCCAAGCAACGGCAAATAACATTACCTTGGTTCTGTCCAGCTACGTGGCACTTGCATATAAGAAAAACAGGACGCAAGTTACGTCGGATACTGGGTAAGTTCTGTGCCATATAATTAACTTTCTATATCAAACCTGAACCTGTATTGTAGGCTCGTAGGTACCTCTAAAGCACGCCGACTACTTAAAGGAATGGCGAATTATATTCAGTAAATGATTCTATTTCTTTGTGGTTGTGGTAGTGATGTTGCTGCAGGTGGAATCGTGGATAAGCCCAGCATGTGGACTTGGCAGGCAATGGTTTCTCCTGACCATCCGTTTCCGCGACAAATGTGTCATCATGAGTCAATCCTTGAAAGCAAAAGGCTTTTCGACTGCGCCAGAACGCAAAGGTTTCCTCACTAACGTGCCCAACAGTCACCGAAGGACCGCAGATAGAGCGGCTCGTTGGATGTCATGTGGTTTCCTAGGAGGTAGAGACATGTCGCTCTGTGAAAAGTGTTTGTCTGTGTTTTTGCAAGTGCGCCCCCTTGTTGCATTGAGTTGTAAGTGCTTAAGGACAAGTCGGTCTTTGCTATAGGGCTGAAGTGCTGGTGCAGAGATCTGTTGCGTAGTGTGGCTAGTGTGGGTGCCCGGAGTAATGTCTCACTATGTAGCGAGAAAGGTGGCTCTTTCGTTGTTCAGCATCCCTTCATGGCCTAGTAATCATACATGGTATACGTGACGTAGTGCGCTTGAGTATATGTGCACCGGCACGGAGGCTGAGAGGTCGAGCAGGAGGCGTCTGCGTAGGCACATTGGATACACATGCATGAATACGAGGATACGAAGGACTGGTGTCTGTTCAGGTTGTCCTTCGTGCTGCGCATGAGTGGGCCGCGCAGAGGCCAAGGCACTTCCCTAGAACACGCGTTCATACCCCCGCAGCTGCCAGGGCACTAGGCGACCAGCAGGGTGAGAGAAGACAAGGAATTTGGTGAACGTATACGCGCAAGCTCGAATGTTAGTGTGTTTCCTCTGTCCTGTCTTTCTTTCGAGCTGGCATAATGCGTAAACGCGCATAGCCAGTGTTTTCTCACAAGGCATCTTCTATAAATGTCACCCGTAGACTCAGGAGTACGCGGATCTCGGTTTCCAGACAAGTGTCTTGGCCTCGGTGTTGGTCAGGAAACAAGCTACAACGAATTGGATTGAAAAAACGTCTGTGCGCAGAAATTTATAGCGATGTGTTTAGAGCGGTCGCACTTTTTATTGCAGTGTCCAACGCACAATTAAAAGCAAGGGTACATTAAAATGGTCCCCAGTTCGAAAATTGCGCAACATACTACACAACACAGAAAGCACATGGCTCCTTCTGTAGCCGTCTGTTCCGTTTTGGTGTCTTTCCGTTTGCTCTTGGCTTCTCCCCAGCTTGGCGAGCCATTGTGCGGCGAGCAGAGAGCTGTGAAGATGCTCGTCTCTATCTTGACGGTTGTTTTCCACCTGTCTTGCCTCGGCCTCGATGGCTACTGTAGACTGCCAACGGTTGCAGTGATATTGCAACTACTACATTAGCTTTAAAGGTGTGCTAAATAAAAGCGCAAAGTTAGAATACACTGGTCTTCTTTCAAAACTGTATTGTTCATGCACTTGACTGCATAAAGTCTGTTAGCAGTGCCCAAGAAAATAAAGAAGTTTTTGAATTTTGAATTGGGCACTATAACCGCCTGAATGAAGCGTGATGTAACTAATTTAAATGTATTTTCTCGAAATGGGGCCGTTTTGAGTCGGGAAAGGTTTTAAAGCTTCCTATATTGAGTCCTTCGTCCCCCCATAATGGATATGTAGCGCTTTTTCCGGTAAACAATAACGTAGATTAGCAGAGTTAGGTTGGCGGATGAGATTAAGGAGTTTGCATGGACAACATGCCACAATTAGCACATGACCGGGGTAGTTGGAGAAGTATGGGAGAGGCCTATGTCCTGCAGTGGGCTTAGCCCGAGCTCAGCACAGACTAACTCAATTGGTATTCCTAATTTGTGTCCATTTGTAGTGTCATACTGCAAACAATAAACCTTCTGGTGGAGCATGTCTCCAGCGTACATCGTGGCTAACGCACAATCACAGATCTCAATTCCAACACAGTAGGCAGCACACATCGAAAGAACAATAAATATCGCTGCACAATCCCACTTGTCCCTGAAAAGCGACATTTATGACCGGTTGTTTTGTCGAAATAATCTTGGAGCTTTGCTACAGTTGGCTCGATCCAGCTTGTGGGCTGGCTAATGATTCTGCTGTCCGGTGCAAGAAGCTACACGGGAGACGATCCCGCTAAACGAACAACCATTACCGAAAGTTGCTTGCTCATCAAAGCCGTCGGAGCGACTTCGCGCTCAGTGAATACGGGCTCGAGATGTGGCGAGCTTACGTCCTCGTGGCGAGGCGTCCGTCGCTTGAAGCACCATACACAGCGATACAATTGCAACCTGCCGATGTCATGCGCTCGACGTGCCAAAGCTGTTTGCCGCGTACTCTGCGACTGCCCATGCCTCTGAAATGTCCGCATTAGTGTAAAAGCTGAGCTGTTTTGCTATTGTCGGTCTTTAAGGTTTAGTGACAATGAATGAAACATGTTAAAAGTAAGTTTCATCAAACAGAAAACTGTCTTGCACTCGACTGTAGCACGACGCTGCGAAGGAAACTTATAGGGGGTGTTCCTCAGAAAGAAACATTTCTTTCTGAAATACGCATACGTTTCGCGTGTAGATTTGTGCTACAGTAGTGTAAATCACGGCCTTCCCTATCATTGACCTTCGACCACGTTGCGGGCTTCCGCAGAACTAATTTGCCCTAAGGCTATATTTTAAACAGTCAAAATTGTATCTTATCTGAATGCCCATGATTATGCTGGCAACTATGACGACGAAGCCGATTATGGCGGTCAAAATACAATTTAAATATAATTATGTTCTTTTACGTGCTAAATGAACGATAACATTACCAGACACGCCGTAGTGGGGGACTCTGGATTAATATTAACCACCGGCCTAGGGTTCTTCAAGGAGTACCTACATCTAAGTACACAGATGCTTTTGCATTTCGCCCCCGTCGAAATGGGCCCACCGCGCGGCCGATATCGCACCCGCAACCTCTAGCTAAGTAGCGCAATGCCTTAGACAGTGGGCTACTACGGCGGTGAGATCATCATGGTGGTGCTGGCCGTGATGACACAGTGCCGAAAACACACGTGCTTCTTTCGCTCTTCCAAAGTGTTGTTGATCGCTGCAGTCGGTTGCCGGTGATTCTGCTTCCCCATCAGTCACAGCCCCGCAGTCTGAGGCCTCTGGCGACACCGACGGAGGGCCGAGACGAGGAAGGGGGGAGGTCGGCACGGTTGCTTATTCTCGCACGGTGACTCAGAGTGCAGGCGGCTTTCGGCGGTGGCAGAGTCTTGCAAGGGGGCAGACGCAGTTGCCGACGCGACCTAGGACGAGGTCGATTGCGCAACTGTAGTGGCCCGAAACCGAGGGAGGTGACGCTGCTCAGGAGTTTCCACTCGCCAGAAGGCAAACGTGGGGGCCCGGCCCCCAACCCAAGGCGCAGAGCCTCGATCTGAATACAAACCGGAGTGATCAAAAAGAGCGTTTCTCTCTTTTTTGTTCCTTTTTCTTTTGACCCGTCCAATTGTCTACGTAAATTAGGTCTCGGCGATTTATCGATCTAGCGTTCGATCATTCGGTTGGCACTGACATTGGGATTTTCTTTTTTTATTATGCGTGTCTCACGCCTTTGTCGAATGGAGATGACATCGAGGCCTACGAAGAAATGGGGCAAAGCGTCGCGCTTCTAGTATCAGGGAGTCTAAACTGACTTCCGATGTACAGGAAAGCAGCGTGTGATATGATCGACAATTTAGCTCCCCCCCCCCCCTTCTTTTTTCAGGCCATTTTCGTTTCGAGAACTGATCCCGGCTTGGTCGGTGTGGCGACGCCGAGTAATGGTGTACGGTGTCTGGACAGGTCCGTAGGATGTGTAATGCGTCGACAGCGTCTCATCACCTCAATGGCATAATAGACAAGAATGGGTATGGTATGGTATGAAGAACTTTATTTAGGTCCTGAGGGATCAGTCTGGGACTGATGCGGGCCACTCCCACGTCGGTACAGAGAGACCGAGCCCCTCTGCTATCACACGGGCCCTCTGGACAGCCCTGAGCTGGTCCGCCAGCACTTCACTGTGCAGCATTCGCTGCCACCACTGTTCACCTCGAGAACCATCACCGGCCAACGCCAAGCAGCGCCACAGCATGTGTTGTAAATCGAGCAAACCCCCACACTTACTACAATAGACTGAAACCCCGCAGTCGGGATTAATTTTATTCATGATGACAGGGTTAGGGTACGTCCGTGTCTGCAGAAGCCTTAATGTAACCGCCTGCGGCCTATTTAATTTAGGATGTGGCAACGGGAATGCCCTGCGCCCTAAGTAATAGTGCTTGGTGATTTCGTTGTAGGTTAACAGTTGGTCCCTGTACTCAGGAGCGGGAGATCCAGCCCCTTCAGGGAGTACACGGCACACTAATCCTCGTGCCTCCCTGTGCGCCACCTCGTTGAGGTTACGCGGGGCTCCCTCCACTGTCCCCATGTGCGCCGGGAACCAAGTAACGGTATGCGAAGTGATATCCCTACCCTGCAGCAGTCTGTTAGCCGGTTCCGCAACAAGTCCTCTCGAGAAGGCTGTAATCGCAGATCGCGAGTCGCTAAACACCAAAACTCTTCTAGAATCAATTAGTGCTAGAGCAATAGCCACCTGTTCAGCAACCCCCGGATCTTTGGTATAAATGGAAGCAGCATTTCTAACGCTCCCTTTGCCATCTACTACCACCACCGAATAAGCATTTTTACCATTAATCCATGCGGCGTCAACAAACGCAGACTCCTCCTCCTGATCCTTTGCCTCTCGTAACAAAGCCCTAGCTCTCGCGACCCTCCTCCCTACATTGTGCACGGGGTGCACATTCCGCGGAAATGGACGAACCATGATATTTGCCCTAAGGTTCACGTTCAACTCGTGTAGGGGCGCCCTATCATGCGACACAGCCACCGATTCTTCAATTGACTCTAATATATACCTACCCGGTGGTGTACCTAGCAACCGCTCCCTCTGTGCGGAACGTTGAGCCTCAGCAATTTCATCTAAAGTATTATGCAAACCCAGTCGTAACAACATATCGTTTGACGTAGTCATAGGCAGACCAAGCGCAGCCTTGATGGCTTTTCTGATTAATGCATCCAATTTAATTTTCTCCCCCCTATTCCAATTTAGCATGGGTGCCACATACGAGAAATGACATGGGTGATTAGTTTGGTTCATCCGCGCCACTTCGGTGCCTCCAGCTGTGCGTGATGTGAAGTGTCAGTGTGAAACTCGAACAAAGCCTACGCACAATCGCTTGTCTTGGTCAAGCCACTGGTGGTCACCACAGAGCACGGGGGAAATAATGCGCGCATCTGGAGACGAAGGGGATTCAGTGGGAAGGCACAATCTGAGGTCATCAGGTGGCTGATGATTGAGAAACAAGGAACAGTGGTAGGACCGGCCCTTTTGATACGTTGCTTCAACCGTAGGTCGGCGGTCTCGAGTTGGAACACACTTGCGTGGTTACAAAACCATTAAGCGCTGACCTTGCGCAGCGTTACACAATAACATAATGCATGGGTAACTGCAGCTTGCACCCTAAATGGTGTTCCCATAAAGGAGGTTACCAAATAGAAGTATTTGAGCGTCTATTATACTTCCTCTTAATCCTGTCATCATTGCGAATGGAGGTACGCAAATGTAGGGACTTTTCCTGAACCTTAGTGGAATGAAAATCGCAGGCTTTGGCCTGACATGCAGGACGTTTTATATTGCATTTGTATTCACGTTATCTAAGTTGGTGCATGATAAGGCGAGGAACAGGTGACTTTAAAAGGGGGCTGTAAGTTCAAGCACTGTGATAGGTGTCAGGAACCGTCAGCAACTTGTGCTTCGGGGCCGACGCACAATCGCAATAGCATACAGTATAGAGTCGGTAGGGCGTGTAAAGCTCTAGTTTTTTACGTCGAAATGCCCACTGACTTTTTTTTTTTACAGTTAAGGAGAGCTTTTCAATAAACTTAACATGAGATCGTTACTAGATTACGCTCGCACCATGTGGGAACCTCCAACCGAGGTGGCAAAAGACAAACTTGAAACAGTACAATGAATGGGAAGCGTTTAGGTTCAGGCATGTCAGTTAAAGGCACGAGCTTCAGTTCCAGAAATTCCAGGGCATTGTTGGGTTGTTGGCAGTGCCTAGAAAATTGCATAGCAGATAGATAGATAGATAGATAGATAGATAGATAGATAGATAGATAGATAGATAGATAGATAGATAGATAGATAGATAGATAGATAGATAGATAGATAGATAGATAGATAGATACGGTAAAGTGCGTGAGGTAATTTAAGAATGCTAATCACGTTGAAATTCGATTGCTCGTTTGTGAGCTATAGGGGTAATTGGGTCGGTGAGAGGGCAGGTGTAGACGGGACCAGTTTTCTAGCAATGTTCCCCCGCAAGATTACGCCGTTCGGAGGAGACCCAATTCTGCAGCAAAGGTGTAATCCGCTCCCAGCACAGTGTCGGCCTCCGTCGAAAGATTGATCCACTCTTCGAAGCTGGCAGAAGCGCACGGTGCTTTCACTGGAAGGCTGCGCACTTCGGGCTCCCCTACAGCAGGTGCCTGATTTTTTTTTCTGTTTTTTTTTTAGTGGCTGCCGCTTTTCACACTCTTCAACGCGAGCGTATAAGCGATGGCTCTACCATCGTGTTATACTCTGCGACGACCTTCTTTCCTTATGCGCACGCCGTATCGCAAGCACCTCCTGCTTAACTGCAGTGTTGGTCCGCTCCCTGCGCACGAGTACATCACATTCCTGCGGCAAGCCCCAGTTCATGCAAGCCTGATCATGCGAGCGCATTGGACAATGGCTGCCGCTAGCTCTCTGCTTGGCTACGAGTCTTCAGTTGTCTTTGCTTCTCACAGCGACGGGGGCGGGTGGTTATATTTAGCGCGTCGCGTACCTCTTGAGTGCGTGCGACGATCTCCGCTCGTCTACGTCCGTTTTGATTCCGCGGTGTTGTCGTTCTCCTTTCGTCGTTTTCTGTTTCTCTCTTTTCCATACTTTTTTACTCCTTTTTAGACGACTCTCTGCCCCTTAATTCTACCCTCGGTGGCGGCTGTCAGAGGGAGTCACAGCCAGATTGTTGCCAGCAGCGAGCAAAAAACAGACTCGCTTCGCAATCGGTCTCGTCAGTTACGTGCAGCACAGAGAGCCCGCGGTAACGGAGTGCAGAGGTGTGGTCGTTTTTAATTTGACGCTTGAGTGTAGAGTTTCACATGTTGACATCCGCAAAGTCCTCGCGGGTCCAAGAGATTGACGCGGAGAGCGGAGCAAATTATTTCCTGAAAATAAAAGTTACCAAGACCGTTGCGCTCACTGGATTTATTTCACGCTACCTAACTAGTATAACTAACTCCGCCATAAGCAACCAATGCTGAACATGATAAACAATGTTAATAAGTTTTTCGTGTTATTTGCTGGACCATATGGAATACACTGTAGTACAAAAACAAGAAATAAAAGTTGACAAAAATAATTGGAATGCTAATTATGTATTCAGTAGTTGATTTACTGAATTATCCACAACTTGAAAACTTGCTCCCAGCGCATCGAGAACACGATTAGAGCAAGTTTTATATGGGGGGCTTCTATCCTATGATAACAGGGAAACAGTTTTCCTCAGCGACTACCCCACCGATGTTAATGAGAATTGTTGCATTTATAAAGAAGTTTAAGATTTTGTGACAGCAAAACAGAAATGTTAGTTAGGCCGCAAACTTTCAAAGAAATATTCTTAAATATGCCAACATGACTCCGCAGTGAGAAAACATATTACAATTCTGTAAAGAGCACCTAATAACACACCTAACGCAGACAAATGTAATGCATTAGGCAACGCTCTGAAAATACTGTGTTTAGGATTTGTACAAAACCACCGTGAATGTAAGTTTCACGTGAGTTCTCAACTTATAGGGAAAATTTGTCCACTTTAGATGAGTTAGCGGATTCAGTTTACAGAACAACGATATTTCTTTTTGAGGAACAGTTATAAATTTGTAAACTTCATGGAGTTGGCCCCGAGCTAAAGCTTCCGCTTAGGTTTACAGCTCGCCAATCAGAATTTTAAGGCATTAAATTCAGCGTACCAGAAGAAATGACATTTCGGGCTTTGTGACCGGAAGGAGACAGACACAGGGAAAAAATGGGTCGGCAAAATAAGAAGAAAAAACAATTTGACAGAGACAATTACGACTGCTTACGTGGGGGACGCGAAAACATTATACCATTTTCAGACCTTGGAACATCATGAACGCGCTCATGAACACTTGCACTAGGCACACCTTTAGCCAGACAGGATCGTGGAGCCGCCCTGGCCTGTGGAAAGCATGCTCGTATCCCACCCCGAATGCCTGGGTTCCATTCCCACCAAGGCCGAAATGCAGTGAATTTTCTTTTCAGAGCCATTAATTTACTTTGTTTACAGGAACCTGCCTGATAAATTTGACGCAATCAAAGCATTTTTGACGTGTTTTAACATTTTGCACCGTCGGCCATTTTTGGTACCATCTTTAGATGTGGCCAATGCCGCCGGATTCTCGCGTAATTGGCGCATAATACAAAAAAGAAATACAGATTTAAATGATTTAAGCGATCAAGCCCCTACGTACAGCAGTTTGCTGCGTCACATTGTGAAGCATTAAGTTTAAATCCTGGGCTTTTAGTTGGCAAAAATTACGGTATGACACTGTCACTAACCTGTTATGACTGACCCACCTGATACTGTCACATGCTACTTTGACGCAGCGTACTGCAAACTCAAGGCGCCACTGCTTGTGTCCCATTGCCCACCCTCCTTGACATTCCCATCGCTTCCACTTTTGGCCCTTTATCCCTTCCTACCTCACATCTATTCCTTGAAGTGGCCGCGATCGTTCACGTGACGGAGGAAATAACCCGTCTCCCTCCCTCGCCTCAGTATCGCACTGGCTTGGAATACATGGCGGCAATGCGGGCTCTTGCCCCCCCCCCCCCCCCCCCCGCCCCGACAACAGATGCCCCTATAATCTTCTTGACGACTTTCATGACGCTCACTTCCTCCTCTCCCCTGCTTTGCACACTGTGGTGTGGTTGCTAGGTGACGCGGGGATTACCGGCAATCAGCTTGCTCATCCGCTGGCCGCGAGCTTAATAGCCGGGCTCCGGCAATGCCCTGGCTTTACCCTCCCATAACGGACGAGGCGGGCTTTTATAAGGAAACTCAAAAGCAACACTATAAACACATCCGGCCTTCGTTACAGACACTACCGTCACCATGCCCTTCCCTATAGACTGCTCAAGTGCACACCCTCAGGGCCATACAGCTCAAACCTTTGATCACGTCAGAACACCTGTACGTTTTTCGTTATCGCTACGACCCCTCGTGTCCCAATTGCCCCTCTGCGTACGCAAATATAGAAGACGTCCTTTTCTCGTGTCCAACGGCCCCACAGTCCCCTCGCTATCCTAAACCCCGCCCCCTCTTCCCGCAGGCGGGTGCAGTTGGTGTAGGCGGCTTTCGTCGACCAGCTCGCTATGGTTAGGGTGACTACCATTGTCCATCCTAAGCACGGTCCGGGTGGCGGAGGAATATGTATAGATCTTAGCCTGACCTGGAATAAAGTTTTTTCTCTTTCTTTCTCGGCTTTCGATGCACCGCTGCATTGGTAAGTACAAATCCAGACAAACAGTGAGTGCGAGTAATTTTCAATCAAACGATGCACTGTCATGGAGCTCCCGCAAATACAGAAAATTAGGTTAAAAGTTAGATGTTGATGCAGAAATGCATTGCGATTATACAAGGTACTCTCTGGTTTTCAACGTAGCTCAAGAAAGCTTGCAAACATTTCTACATAATGAGCTTCAACGATAAAGAGGCCTGCGCAGGATAACAAGAACAGAAAGAAAAAAAAATAATAACTTTCGTGGTACGTTAGTGCATTCTCACTGCAAGCACTGATTTCATTGCGGGAATTGGTGGACGCGAAACTTCTCGACATGCTTGCATCGCGCTCTGTATAGCGAGACTGTTGGCCTTGCGGGGCAGTCAGAACGAAGTTAAACCTCCTTGGTTGCAACAGCAAGCATAGATGGATCGGTCGCAGTTTCAATCGAGTACGCGCAAAATTTTACAAGGGTCGCGTTGAACTATGCGAGCAACACTGCGCAAGTGCTTCCTCTCCAAATTCCTCCACGCTAAGCTAAAGGGCCTCTCACCATGTCCCATTGCAAATTTTTGGTTACACACTGCAAACTGTATTGCGACGCCTGAGGAGCGTTTTACTGAAAGTATTTTTCAGATTGGTTCCCCGTTAGAGGAGATAGAAGAAAATAAATGTCCAGTTATGGTGCCGCTAAAAGGCGAGCGTCGCTGCCAATGATTAGACTTTCTGCCTCTGTTTCCAGTAACGTCAGCGAGTGGAGTCACTTCCGTCTTCTCCCATACCGCAAAGGCGGCCATATGGGCATGTTGGTAATGTTACATCTTTGGTTAGCAGCGCGAGGATCTACATGGGAAATTAGAGAAGCGCTCTTTTCTGCTACTTCTCTTGCTTCCCAACTAACCTAACCTAACCTAACCTAACCAAATATGCTTCCATACCGGAGCCGAGGAACGCAGTGTGGCAACGCCTGCTTTCTTGTGGCGTTGCGTCTTCCGCACGGGATGATTAATCGTGGTGACTGACGACACACGCACTGCGAAGAGACATGTGTGCGTGTGACCGTGGCTCTCTGGTTAGGAGCGTGCTGCCTCAGGAGTTGAAATTTCAGCTGCTCTCGCGGGGCTTTCTCAGTAGGATATACTCGGATGTGGAGCTTGGTTGTAGTGAAACATTTTGCTCTACGGCTCACATGCTCAGGCGATGTCCCTTCTCTTCAGCGAAGCCGAATGGGAGGAGGCCACCAGAAGCACGGTACTCCGAAAGCCAAGCCCAGGCTATCCAGATGGCCCAGGAAAGGGTGGGGCGTCACGGTGTTCTATCCTCTATGTGGGCGCAGCCAGTGATTACAACGGCCTCATGTCAGTGGATCCTGACAGTAGTTCTGCAGGATCAAATAAAGTTCGTTGTTTGTCTGTCTGTCGCGCGGCGTGCAGCGCCGTAGTAATTTGCAGACACGATTATCAGCGGGTCATGTATTAGCTATGCTAGTTTGTTAAAATTGGCCAAACCTGGCGAAGGCCCGTGTAAGAACTGATCTTGGTTTGCCAGTCCACGCCCCAGCTGCGTATCAAGCCCCTAGTTGCGTCTGCCTACCGGGACACAGACGCCAAATGCGGAGAGTAAAGCAAGGGGCTATGTCGGACACGCTATGCCTGAGGGACTGTCATACGAAAGCATTTTCTGGATACGCCGTCTCAGAGGTTGCTACAAAAATCGCAAGAGGTGATTCTGGCGCTAGTGTCTACGGAAGTCGCAAGTATGACAGTTCAGCCAGCATTAAAATGAGGGGTATAAATTGTGCAGGTATCTGCTTAAACCTCATCCTTCTGGCTACAGGATACTTTGCCATATTGCAAAGCGATCCCCTCCAACGAAATGACGTGTTATAGATGCAACGCTAGACCCTGTGAAAATTCAGTACACAATGACAGTTGCCTCTCAAAAGCGGTAACAGATTTCGTAGGCTATGCTGTTGGTAGCCGCATCCGCCGGCAGTGACTGCGGGCCTGAAACACGTCATTGCCGTCCTGCATTGGACACCACCTATTCGCAGTAACTATGCATGTCCTCGGAGCCTTATTGCCTTCAGCGTTTAGATAAACAGGATTGTTTCAAATTCTTCACCAGGAAAGGCAGCTAAAGCGAAGTAAATAAAGTCACAAGAATCTTTGAAGCCACAAGCTCGAAGGTCAGACAAATACATCAACAAATCATCATCAATCATCATTCCTCTGCTACCCGAATATTTGCAGCGCCATAAGTTGTAATTTAGTAGGAAAGTCTACCGGCCACCACTACCTTGATTGCGGCGCCTCTCGGATGGCCCCTTACACTGCACAATAGAAGCCTTGAAAGGACGCAAGGCCATTCAAGTGACTACCATTAATCGCACAGTTTCTAGAGTTCAGCCAGACATGAATACATTAATATTCGGGATCGATGCAGTTTATTAACGGAAGCAGTTGATGACAACGACGACACGCCAAGACTTGGGAAAGTGTAAGAATAAGATGAGTAGCCGAAGGGCTCAGCCAACAGCAGTGAACGATTTCTTCCACACTTTCTTCTACGCGAGTCTTCGAAGCCATCGTCGTTCGAAAGTTTCACGATTCGAACTGACCAATACCTGTCATTCATTCTTATCTCAATTTGTCTCCACAAATGGGATCTGTTTGAAACGTCAAAGGCGGTAACGATACATTCAAAGGTTCCAAGGTGAAATTACGGCTCACCGTGTTTCGCTTACCTCTATCTGATGTAAAGTGACAGATCGCTTATTATTACCTCAGTTTGTCTCCAAAAATACACCAAGAGGCATCCATTGATATGTAACTTTATTCCATTTTATCGCCAGGAATTTTACCTAATGCATGCAGCTATGTCTACCTCATTCAGCCATGAAATAGCTTATACTACCAATAATAATGTGTGTTAAAGCTGCATAATTTTATGCTCGTGTGCGGGAGACAACATTGAAAACAAATAAATATGGATAAAATGATCCTTTGTGAATTTTATCATGCAGTTGTAGTAAAATAGTCATGCCACGTTTGTTGATAAAGAGAATTGAATCCTGAGCTCATAGCCCATGTGAAAATTGCTTATTTGGGTGCAAGCATTACCAGACAGAAAGAAATTACAGTTTCGCCATCATTGACAGTCGCTCACATTGTTGACACGTAGAATATTTCGCCAAACATGGCAGTGCCGACAGTAAAGTGGACGTCTGTAGCTATTCACTGCACTTAGGAATAAAATGGATACATTTAATGTAAGTTGAGTGTTCAATTTACAGAAAGCTTAATCTAGTTGGTACTCAGTTGGTACTTACTGCAAAGCACGGAGTTCGTGAGACGAAGTGCTGACGCGAGGCGCACACGGCGTACGCCTCGATTTTGATGCTCTCCTCCCAGAAACGTTGTGAAAGGAACTTCTTCCTCTTAAAGTTAACGTATGCGCATGTGATCCTGGCATAATGTATGGCGTCGGGATGTTGAAATAATGTTCTTATTGTGTTCCTGCATCATCGTTTGTTCACAAGGAGGAAAAAGTCTGAGAGAGAGGCGCTCTTGCATCGACGAACGGGATTTCAGTGCCAGTCTCGCCTGTACACTGCACGGAACTAGACGCGCATAGTGTGCAGGGGGCGCATGCCAGAAAGAAACGAGAGGCCCCAGACTAGAAGCAGGGCAAATGTTCAAATAGCAAAGTAAAGAAGGCCGTCTCTGTCGAAGTCCAGGCGGTGACGGAAGCGAGGTCGGGGCCAACGATGACACTCAGTCTGCCTAACGGCTTGTTTGCTTTCTTTTTTTCGGCCTGTCACTGTTTTTCTTGCGCGTGGGCAAGCCTAAAAGAGACTTCGGTACTGAAACCGTCGGGCATTGGAACGGGTTCTAGGCTTACTTTGATAAGCTGTATAATTATGCGAACACTCGGTCTTAATTGGCCTTGATTTCTTTTTATTTATTTATTTATTTATTTATTTATATTCATACATGTCGTCTGGCATTCTGCGTCCGCTCACCGGGCGGTTGAACCAGGACAAATAAAAATAAGCAAATAAAATAAGCAATAAGAAACAGTGACACAAAACCGGTGCGAGCCATACGCGAAACTGATTGAATGTTGTATATGTTACTAGTGCAAGGGGCCTGGTATGGCCAAAGAGCGCTAATATATCACACAACCTGGGAATGCTTCTGCATGGTGATGCTCCCCCCCCCTTCCACTTCACGTTTACACCCCCCCTCCCCACGAAGACAACAGCGCACTCGAAGAGTGAGAGGCCATAATATCCAGCTCAGACCGGTCGCCTGCCGAATCCGCAAAGTCTCGGTGGATTAGAAACGTCTATAGAGAAACAAAACCAAGCAAAAGCAACCCGCTCGTGGCTGTGACGCGTCCGCCCATCTGTGCGCGTAATTTAGTCACGTGACTGGCCGGAATCGGCGCTTTTTGTTTCGCCACCGCAGCCAAGTTTCTCAGCTAGGACGGACGTGCGTGGGGGCCCACGCCGTTGCAGCGCGGGATTGACGGCCATGGGTGGCTACTCGACGTGTACACCCGTAGCACGTGCGCAACGCGGAAGCGCGTCAACACACATGGCGTGGGCCTACCTGGGAAGGACAAGCCGGCTGTTGCTGTTTTTTTTTCCAGTGGCGGTGAAAGTGCGCACCCGAGAACGCTCGCACCGAGGCGCCTTGACCGCGCCACTGCCAAGGTCATCTCGCGTGGGCGCTCGTATGGGAGCGTCCGCTCGCGCCGACGCGTCCTTTCGGAACGGCCCACGTGGTCATTTGTTACTTCACGCGCCGCCTGGCATTGTCACACAGCAGGACTCGGTAATTACGGGTGAGGACACTAAAAGAGAGCAGGAAGTTGAGCCGCATTAGTAAATTATTCTTCTGGAAAAAAAATGGAAACACTCCACTGCGTCTACAAGAAAACGCCTGATGATACAAAAACGAGAGTCAGATGGCGAAACCGCCTTGACCATTTCCACTCAAATTCGCCACTGCGTCGTGAATTTTGAAAGCACCTGCTTGTGCGTACCTATTTGGTTATCGGTAAAAAAAAAGGGAGTGGGGGGGGGGGGGGCTACCCGTTAGTTCTAAAGGGAATGAAAAATGCAACTCGGGAAGTTCGAGAGCGTTTTCGGCGCAAAAGATGGTCAAAATGCCAAAGAAAGTAAATTGGTGACGTCCTCTAACGTACGACTGTCGATATTTGGACGCAAATTAAAAAAAAAAAATTGAAATTGTCTCGGGATAGGGTACAGAGCTTGGCATTCATTTTCTCTGCAATAATTAACATTTTCTGCGAAAGAAACACCAAACAAGTAAAAAATGCTTTACCAGTACTAACTAGTTTAGCATTACAACGGTCACAGCAGCAATTTGTGGCCAAATAGAAGCGCAATTAGCTGCGCTTCTGAGCTGTAGGCCACGACTTCGATTGAGCCAGCGGCAGCCGCATCAAGATGGGGGCGAAATGCTAAAGTGTTTGTGTACTTAAGTTATAAATAATTAAATGCAGTACAGCGTTAGCACAAGAAGCATACTGTTAGGATAAGAAAAACCATGCAGCTGGTGCAGTACTTTTCTGTTGCCCGTTTCCAGGCGATGCCGGGCCGACCATACAAACTGGTGGTGTGCCGTGTACTTGTTCCACCTGAAAATCAACGAACAAGAACAGGTGGAATTGAGCGATAACTCTAACCGTCACTTTCCTGTGTCACTGTCACTTCCTGTGTCACAATGTCACTTTCCTGTGCCTTTGTGTTACTTGCCCGGCAAAATGGAAAAGCTGGCGGCAGTAATGGTAGCAACCTCTCTTTTCATATCGTAATAACAAAAAAAAACTTGTGACACCACATATGTGCTTGAGGTGGCAGTGTCGCCATGGTCATTGCATTCCCTTTGTTCTAGCTTCATCATCCAACTCTAGTCATGCCACCGCCGTCACGCCATCGTCATCAAACTGTCGTTGTGCATTCGTTGTCATACTGTCTTCGAGATGAGGTCCCGCTCATTACATGGTCGTCACTCCAGCTTCATTATCCGATTGTTATCCTTGCTTCGTCGTCATATCATCGTGATCAGAGTCGTCTCCATGACTTTGTAGTCATCCTATTCTTCTCATACCGTAGTTGTGCCATCGTCGTCACTGTGACATCGTCATGAATTGGTCGATGGGCATTCGCTGTCACACAGCTGCATGACGCTGTTCTGATTTTCCCATCATCATTCTAACTTCGTCAAAGGATTCTCGTCATGCTGTCTTCGTCACACCGCTGACGTCATATCATTTTCGCCATGCTGTCATCTTCAGTATGCCATCTTATAAACACCATCATTTCACGAACGTCATCTCACTGTCGCCATACTATCACTGTCTTACCACCTGCGTCGTTCCATCGACAGCCATGTTACCATCGCATTCATGCCACAGTCATTCAATCGTGATTATGCCGCCACGGTCATGTGGTCGTCGTCGTCGGTGCGTTGTCGTCGGACCGTCGCTGTCACGCATTCGTTGCCATACCGTCGGTGTCTAAGAACGGCGGTGTTACGTCTCAGAACGGCGATGAGCATTCCTTGGATGCTTCTCACGAGGCAGCCCTACCATTAGCACCCGCCCAGATGGCGACGGGGCCCGACATAGAATGTGACGCGCAAGCAAAGGAGCTCACTTAGAGGCGACAAGAATCGCCGCCCCCTATGGAAGCTCTAACTATCACGAAGGCTACTCTACCTGACCCTTACAGGTTGACCATCACGGAGAGCCCACTAATTGATAAAAGGGGCCAATGTTCACCGACTTCCGGGAGAACGGCGTCGACATATGGCTCCCAGATTGCCACGTCATTGCCTGGTATTGTTACGTTCGACCGGCGGGGACTGGCGATGTTCGGGGAAGCGACCGATGGAGAGACGCCACCATGTCAGCTGCGACGACTCGCTTTCACAGGACAGCAATAAGTCAGTCACCAGCCCATTGTCGTCACCATGGCTGCGGCGGCGACTGTTTTGTAAAGAGGACAATGCGCCGAGTCAACAAGACATCGGCGCCACCATGGCTGCGGCGGCGGAGCATGTATTGTTAGTGTGTACGGCGTCCCCGGCACGGTCTGTTTGGAGCAAGGGAGCTCCTGGAAGATATCTTGAGGTGCCGTCTCACACAGCTTAGAAGTCGTCAGTCAATGGACAGACACGGCGGCCATTGTCTGCGGAGTCGACTCTGGGATAAAGAGGCGCCTGCTCGTGGCAGCACCGTGCCTGCGAGAACCCACTCACCTCGGTGCAGTTAGCGAAACCTGTGCGGAAGAGAGTGTGTAAGCCCTCACCCTCAAAGGCGGGTCGGCTGCGATGAGTTTGAAGGTTCCGAATTTGTAACGGTGAACAGTTGTTTTTCATCACCTGGGGATCTAGGGAGTACAGAGTGTACTTAAGGAGCCGTTGGCGGCTCCTCAGAGTGCATTCCTCTTTCAGTCATGTTAAGCTGATGAACTGTAACGTTTTCATGTAGGTATTGTAAATACAATATATTACAATATATTTTAATAACTCTCTCAAGGTTACATCAGCAACAAAGGAGAGAGGACGCAAAGCAAAAAGCTGCGTTGTTACAGCTTGAGAGCCACCCTGCGCCCTCTGCCGGAGGGTATAGCCCAGCAGCCGAGTCAAATAAGCAGCCAAATAAATCCCATATTCCTCGTTCTTGATGAGAACAAGTCTCTCCCTTCAACAACGTCCTCAGCGTGGATAAGTTGGACGTCGGCATGGGCCAGCTACCATCTATTTCATGCCCAACTCCAGCCATCACAGTATGCGGGACCAATCGCGCAACATCGAGGGGTGGGGGGGGGGGGGGAGTTCGGCGAAACAGTGCGGCATCATAGGCGGAATTTCTCGAATCATCCGACTATTGCGATTAGCGGAGACAAGGTCATCAGATTCTCTAATCTATAGTCACCTAGTGAAATGAATTGCTTGAAAAGCGAGCACATTTGGTGAAGTAGTGTGCGCTGACGTCTCCTGAGCGGTACTAATGCCAGCTAAATTTTACAAGGCATCCGCATAACCTCCTCGCCCAGCAACTACGTCTCTGCTAAGAGATCCGGCCATGCTACCGCCGCAGCGGAATGACATGGTGCCATCTAAGGGCGGGTTGACTAACCAGCAGAACTTAGTAGCAGTTCCTGTTCATAGGTAGTATTACCGGCTACTTCGGCATCCTTGACTTGGCTCTTACATGGTTATTCTCTCGTGGCTTCGGCTAGTACGCATCAAAGTCGTCTTTTTATTTTCGCCACGCTTATATCAACCATGTGACACTTTTAAAAAATTACCAAGTAAAGTTCGTACTAAGTCTTGCATATTTGCTGCTTATTAGCGCAGCAACAATGTTTCATATAACAATTTATTTGCGTTTGAATGATCACGTTGGACTATATCCTAGGCTTGTTGTGAACATTGAGACAAGCAGTAAGAGCATGGTACGCATATGGCTGACGGAGCTGACGTGACTGTGTGCACATTTTCGCGGATGAGCCGGAGATCTGTGCAAGCTATTTCTTCCGCAAAGGCTTCGTTTACATGACGGAACGTGTGTATCCTCAGTTCAGAAATGCGTGGCAGTTTCTGCACCCCAAGCTCCAGATCTGTCTTCGGTGGTGGTCCGAGCAGCGCGATTGTCCGCGTCTGTAAGTTTCCTGCGGAGGAGACACAAAGGGCAGCGTGGACAAAGGCTATATCTCGTGAAAATTTCGTGCCGACGAAGCACACAGTGTTAAGCATCACTTTTCTCTCTGCTTTTCAGAACGCTTGTGCTAAACGTACGTGCTTCATGCCGCGTTTTTTTCTCCAACTAACTTGCGAGAGAAGAACGTTTTTTTATCATTACGGTGTTTGCCGAGTTTTGATTCTCAGTTATTTAGCTTGCCGAGTTTTGTGAGACTGTCCCCTAAGCATAACTGACCTCGTTTCACTTTCTTTTTAGGTATGTGAAAAGACACTTTGAGACGAGTGACTTCGTCAGCGTTGCAACGTACATGGACTTGAAGACTGGAAAAGTTACTGAAGTGCCACGTGGAGCGCATTTGCCTCAAGCCAACTGCTGTGCCCAGTCTTTTTCCCGCCTACCTGAAATATGTCTCAACCAACCCCAACGCGGGAAGCCCCTGCAGGAAAGAAAGCTCGGCTCGAGGCAGTATCGTTAAAAAAAGCGATAGAGCTTTCTCTTCGTGCGCAAGAAGAGGAAGATCACAGGAACAAAATGACCGGTTTTGAGGAACTTTGTTGTGCCCTTCCGACGCCAAAGACTTCAAACTTCTGGACTGCGATCACCAGACAGTCAAGGGTTTTGTTTCTTGACTTCTCCCTCGACTGTGCTCTCGCAGTGCGCTCGTTACGGGTGTGTTAGCAGACCTGTCTGTTCAGGTGTTCCTCGGGGGTTCCTTCTTCACACACTTGGAGATGCCTGCGTGGCGTCAGAATTAGAGGATTTAAGGGAGCTTGACCGAATGCTGCAATCTGTGGAAAAGCTGCAATGTTGTTGTGCTGATAACAGTTGAAAAGAAAAGGAACACCACCGAGTTTCAACTTTGCTGATGCTCCTGGATGAAATGGACGAGGAATACGAGCTCCAAGAACGTCATGGATGGAGCTTAGAAGTACTGAAATTTGTGAGGAGCCAAGTCAAATTAACGTTGAGAAATATGCCACGATAACCACTAGGTGTGCTTGTGCTTTCCGATATGCTCTATACCATTTCTCCACATGCGTACATGTTCATCAGAAGTTCTCTTAAGTTAACCTTCCACGCCCAAACACCTTTCGCCGATTATGTCCGTCATATCACTTGAATCCAGCTCTTGAGCAGCAAGATACCTGTTTCTTAAGCTACGCTAAGACTGTCTTGCAAGCAGC